>NC_090657.1:14217733-14517733 GCF_040937935.1 Hyperolius riggenbachi | reverse complement strand
CAGCCTGCACCCTCACATATCCCTGCTGATCCAGAGGAAGGTACAACACCAGCCTGCACCCTCACATATCCCTGCTGATCCAGAGGAAGGCACAACACCAGCCTGCTCCCTCACATATCCCTGCTGATCCAGAGGAAGGCACAACACCAGCCTGCTCCCTCACATATCCCTGCTGATCCAGAGGAAGGTACAACACCAGCCTGCTCCCTCACATATCCCTGCTGATCCAGAGGAAGGCACAACACCAGCCTGTTCCCTCACATATCCCTGCTGATCCAGAGGAAGGTACAACACCAGCCTGCACCCTCACATATCCCTGCTGATCCAGAGGAAGGCACAACACCAGCCTGCTCCCTCACATATCCCTGCTGATCCAGAGGAAGGTACAACACCAGCCTGCTCCCTCGCATATCCCTGCTGATCCAGAGGAAGGCACAACACCAGCCTGCTCCCTCACATATCCCTGCTGATCCAGAGGAAGGCACAACACCAGCCTGCCCTCTCACATATCCCTGCTGATCCAGAGGAAGGCACAACACCAGCCTGCTCCCTCACATATCCCTGCTGATCCAGAGGAAGGCACAACACCAGCCTGCTCCCTCACATATCCCTGCTGATCCAGAGGAAGGCACAACACCAGCCTGCACCCTCACATATCCCTGCTGATCCAGAGGAAGGCACAACACCAGCCTGCTCCCTCACATATCCCTGCTAATCCAGAGGAAGGCACAACACCAGCCTGCTCCCTCACATATCCCTGCTGATCCAGAGGAAGGCACAACACCAGCCTGCACCCTCACATATCCCTGCTGATCCAGAGGAAGGCACAACACCAGCCTGCACCCTCACATATCCCTGCTAATCCAGAGGAAGGCACAACACCAGCCTGCTCCCTCACATATCCCTGTTGATCCAGAGGAAGGTGAAAACCCCTTACAAGGCATGGTCCAATTAGCCCCAACAGGGAAAACAATTCCTTCCGGACTCCAGATGGCAATCAGATAAAATCCATGGATCAACATCATTAGGCATTACCTAGTAATTGTAGCCATGGATGTCTTTCAACGCAAGGAAAGCATCTAAGCCCCTTTAAATGCAGGTATAGAATTTGCCATAACGACTTCCTGTGGCAATGCATTCCACATCTTAATCACTCTTACTGTAAAGAACCCTTTCCTAAATAAATGGCTAAAACGTTTTTCCTCCATGCGCAGATCATGTCCTCTAGTCCTTTGAGAAGGCCTAGGGACAAAAAGCTCATCCGCCAAGGTATTATATTGCCCTCTGATGTATTTATACATGTTAATTAAATCCCCTCTAAGGCGTCTTTTCTCTAGACTAAATAAACCCAGTTTATCTAACCTTTCTTGATAAGTGAGACCTTCCATCCCACGTATCAATTTTGTTGCTCTTCTCTGCACCTGCTCTAAAACTGCAATATCTTTTTTGTAATGTGGTGCCCAGAACTGAATTCCATATCCCAGATGTGGCCTTACTAGAGTGTTAAACTGTGGCCTTACTACTTATTGTTAATATCTACCACTATTCTCAGTTTTTAAAGTGTAGATGATGTATATTATTGTGATAATATTGGCAAGTGAAAATTGTTTATAACGATAATAAAACAGTAGAATATCTTACTGATATTTTACTACAGCTTAAAGGGAAGGTCCGCGCTGCACATAAAAAAAAAACTGCACTCACCTGGGGCTTCTTCCAGCTCCTGGCAGTCGATCGATGCCCTCGTAGCAGCTCCTCTCCCTCCCGGCGTCCAGCGGTGAAGAAGCTTCCAGGTCGGCTTCTGTGCGCTCCACGGCGCGGGTCACGTGGTGTAGGGACATCATCGGGTCTCTACTGCGCAGGCGCAGAACTACTGATCAAAAAGTTTGCAAGACTTTTTGATCATTTACGAGAATCGTTTAAACCAGTTTGGTGAAACTGGCACATTCGATTACAAAATCAATCGTACATTGAAGTGGATAGCAAATGCGGCAATCGCTAAATCACATCTTTCGATCCATATTAAGGGATGAATTGAAAGACTGCCATCATCAGTCAATCAATTCATTTCTCACACAATCTAGATCATTTACGATCACTTACAGGAAAAATCCTTGTTCTTGTCGATCGTAGCCATATTGCAAATTTTAATGGTGGTTCTGGAAGAATCTTGCTAAATGTGACCACACGCCATACAATAAATGGACCTGATTTAACAGCAATTCAATAAAAACATTGCATTGAAACTGAAAGTTTTTCTTTCATTCGGTTAAGAAATCTGATCAAATTACCCTTTTTTTTTTCTTTTATCTAAATGGATCAGGATTTCTTTAAATCAATTTTTGTGAAGATTGAATGGTATAGGATAGATTGTCAGTTTCTTGATTTATAGACGCATTTTTTCAGAGTTTTCAATCATACATACTTGTTTGATACATTGGTCAGATTTTAAAATCTTACAGTCAATCAGAAAAATTAATTGTAATGCTTGAATTGAAAAAAAAATAAAAATCGTATGCTGTGTGCTCACCTCAAAGTGAACTTGAGGTGAGAGCGATATGGAGGCTGCCATATTTATTTCCTTTTAAGCAATACCAGTTTCCTGGCTGTCCAGCCCATCTTTCTGGTCAGTAGTGTCTGAATCACACACCTGAAACAAGCTTGCAGTTAATCCAATCAGACTTCAGTCAGAAACATCTGATCTACATGCTTGTTCAGGATCTATGGCCAAAAGTAGTAGAGGCAGAGTATCAGCAGGACAGCCAGGCAACGGGTATTGTTTAAAGAGAAACCGTAACCAAGAATTTAACTTCATCCCAATCAGTAGCTGATATTCCCCCTTCACAAATGGATCATCAGGGGGCTCTGTATGGCTGATATTGTGGTGAGATGTCAGGACCATGGTTCTGACATCACACTGTGGGAGCCTTGTTGCATTGTGGGAAATAACAGCTGTTTACAGCTGTTTCTAACTGCCAAAAAAGCAAGCAGCATCTCCTTCCACTGACATCACCTGCCAGCAGTAAAGATGTCACCATGTGATAAATGTCAGAATGTATATCAGGGAGAGGAAAGATTTTACAATGGGCAAACACTGACTAAAACATTTATACAGAATTATTTTAAAAATGATGCACTTTTTTATTACATTAATTTCACTGGAGTTCCTCTTTAAAAGGAAATAAATATGGCAGCCTCCGTACTGTATGTCTCTCACCTCAGGTTCCCTTTAAGGCTGCTTACACACTAATGCTACGTACACACATGCAACAATGATCGTTCGTTGAGAACGGCGAACAAACTTTTAATTGATGAAAGAACGACCTAAGTAAAGTTAGTTTTAAAAGGTGTGTAACGATCTGATCGTTAGAACGAACGTTACATCACATAAAGCAACTATTGCGCCTGCGCATAAAAATGAGAAATTTCATGGAGAAAGTGAAATGCGCATGTCAAGCCTAGTACGAACGATCGTTTCCAACGATGTACTACTTTTGCAAACGACCGTCGTTGGTTAAAATCCACCGAGACAGAACTTTCTTTTGTAGCGATTTGGCTCGTTCGTCGTTTGCCTTAATAGTCGGTGGTTCGTTTTTTGTAACGATCGTCGTTGGTAAAGATCGGGGAACGATCGTCACAAACGACTATAGTCGCATGTGTGCACGCACCTTAAGACGTTACAGGCGCACGTTAGTGCAGCCTGTAACGCTCCCCCAACGCACAGCAATGTAACACAAGTGGGCTGTTCACACTGCCCACGTTGCGTTACATGTAACGCTGCACGTTCTTCCGAAAGTGCAGCACACTATAGCGTTACAGCGGCTTAAGCCGCGTTAGACTGTTTGCACATGTTCAGTCATGTTGGGGAGAAGCGGAGAGCGGCCAGGCACATGGCTAATTAATATTCACTGCACGTTGTGACGTGCAGTGTTTACGTCCTGGTGCGGCCGCTCTGTGCGGCGATTGGCCCGCGGGACCACGAGTCCAAGAGTACGCATCACGGCATAACGGACGCCAGAGTGAGCTGCACAACGCGGCTCACTCTGACGTCCACATCGAAGAGCACCAGGCCTTGCGTTAGGTGCACGTTATGCGACCTTAACGTAGCACCTAACGCAACGTCTTGGTGTGCAAGTAGCCTTAGTGAGATTAGGGTCGGTTTCATGCAAGACTGAGTTCATACAGTAAATCTTGCAGACTCCGACCGCTCCTTCCCACGCAGCTCTCCGAGGGCTGCCAGCTTTACTCCCTGTTCAGACATGCCAGGCGTCTAGCTGCCACCCTGATCATTCGGCTTCAGTGCCGACTGAATCACACACCTGTGCCCAGCTGTAGAGATTAATGAGATGCAAATACTTCCAACGTCCATGCTAATTTCATGTAGATTGTATGCAGCCAGGAAATGGGCCAATCAAAATGGACAGGAAGTACATCTGATTGGAACAGTTCAAACTGCCTACAATATGCAGGAAATCTGTATGCAAACTGGGATTGCTTGCAACCCTATGACCATCCATGCCCAGCCAGCATGCAGCCAGTGGTGACAGAATTCCTGATCTGCAAACTCATTCTGGGTCTGCGATTCAGAAAGATGGCAATGGCTCTCTCTGTATCAGTGGCGTAGCAAGAGATCATGGGACCCCATAGCAAAACTTTCAAGGGGCCCTCAGATGTAGCCACTGCAATGTCACCTTCCCCTACCCTTAGGGCTGGAACCCACAGGAGCGCTTTTGGCAGCGTTTTGGCAGCACTGCGATACGCTAGCAGTTTGCCAAAACGCTGGGCTAATGTTAATGGATGGGGCAACTTCCACAGGAGCGTTTGCGTTTCTCAGAAACGCAAACGCAGGACGTGCAGCATTTTGGGAGCGTTAGCGCTTCAATGTAAAGTATTGAACCGCTAGCGGAAACGCTCAGCAAAACCTAAACTGAGCGGTTTTGCTAGCGTTTTGCGGTTCAGCACACTGTAACAAAATGAAAAATAATTCACAGGACCAATCAGGATAAAAACGCAAAACGCAAAACGCTAGGCACCCGCTGGGGAAAAAAATACAATGTTGCAAAACACGACCAAAAACGCGCATGAATCCGCTTGCAAACCGCTCAGACAAAACGCTAGCGGTTGCGTTTTGCGTTTGCGGTTTTCAGTGGGTTCCAGGCCTTAAAGCGGAACGAAGACCAGCATTTCTTGTTTGCTCTAATAGATTATTTACAGCATATTATATACAACCAGCATTTTTTTTTACCAGAACAGCATTCAAGGGGTTACGCACAGGACCTGAAAGTTCAGTGCAGAGAAATCTGGACGCATCCGAAGTTGTAGATAATGTTATCTTGTGTTTAATTGTATCAAGTAAGGATTGTAAATAAACACTTCTCCTACACCGCCAGGTCCCCTGAACAAAGTCAGACAATTTAGAAAGCATTTCTGCTTGTTAGAACATGAATAGCGCAGTTATAAATAAAATGCAAAGTCAGCTTTCAGAGCAAAAAAAAGTGTACTTTGGGAACGTATAATTTCAAAATGAATAACAATACTAATGCACAAAAGCAAATATGATAACTGTATGGCATATAAAAAGTAGGAAAACGTGTTTTTATTGAATATTATGTCAGAGTTTTATACCACTTTAAAATATGAGTTGGACAATTTACATTCTCATGCAATCGACACTGTACATAGTTCATGGGCACTGAGACAAACTCAGAGGGTGGAAAAACACAGGTAAGTTAATTGTGAATACATTAAGTACCACCTGGGCCCCCTCTTCTCCAGGGCCCCTTAGCAGCTGCTATGGCTGCTATCGCTATCGTTATGCCCCTGCTCCATACTCCTTCCACTTAAACGTTCCTACAGTGTATTTATGCTTAATAGTACTAAAGAGGAACTTTAACCTCCCTGGCGGTTAATTTTTTTTGCCAAATTGGCAAAAAAACTTTTTTTTTGTATTTTTTTTTTTTTTTTGTTTCATGTAAAGCTACCAGAGTGGTAGCTACATGAAACACCACTAGAGGGCGCATGTGTCCCCCTAGTGCGATCGTCGCCGGCATCAATAGCAAACAGGGGACCGCGTATATAACGCGCTCCCCTGTTTGGCTTCTCCTGTCGCCATGGCGACGATCGGAATGACGTCATGGACGTCAGCCGACGTCCTGACGTCAGACACCTCCGATCCAGCCCATAGCGCTGCCCGGAACTCATTGGTCCGGGCAGCGCAGGGCTCTGGCGGGGGGGGGCCCTCTTTCGCCGCTGCGTGCGGCTAGCAAAGTGCGCGATCAAGCTGTGCGCGCAGCTAGCAAAGTGCTGGCTGCGCGCACAGCAATTTACAGCATGAAAATCGGCCCACCAGGGGCTGAGATCTCCCCCTGCGCGGCATAGCCCGAGCTCAGCTCGGGCTTACCGCCAGGGAGGTTAACCAAGGATTGTACTTCATCCCAATCAGTATCTGATACCCCCTTTCCCACGAGAAATATTTTCCTTTTCACAAACAGACCATCAGGCAGCTCTGTATGGCTGATATTGTGGTGAACCCCCTCCCACAGTGTGATGTCATAACCAAGGTCCTGACAGTTTGCTGTCTGTGAACCTTATTGCATTGTGGGAAATAACGGCTTTTTCCAACTGCTAAGCAAGCAATATCTCCATCTGTGCATAGAACTCTACACTCACTCCACTGGCTAGCGAAAAACATGGAGAATTCTGTTAAAGATTGGCTTATTGACATTCAAATCCTTGCACAATCTGGGCCTTGGATACCTGAAGGACTTGTTGCAACTGCATCACACCCCACACAATCTTAGATCAAAAGGATCTAATAACTTTGTCACCCCCAGAGTCCACCTCTAGACCTTATAGAGCCTTCTGTCATGCTGCCCCTAAACTTTGGAACTCCCTGCCACACCCAAAAAGGACATTTCCTTACCTGGAAGCATTTAAAGAGAACCCGAGGTGGGGATCTTAGAATGAAATCTATACACAGAGGCTGTGTCTGGCTATAGTGCCCAGCCTCTGTTGCTAGTTGAATCCCCCTGAAGTGCCCACTGCGCTCTGCTCTCCCCCATAAATTACGGCCGCGCTGTTTACCTTACTAATGTCACTCCCCCTGCCTCCTGCAGAGCGCTGGTCCCCGCCCGCGTCCCTTCCCTCCAATCAGCGGCGAGGGAAGGGACGTGGGCGGGGACCGGCGCTCTGCAGGAGGCGCGGGAGCGCCGTGAGTGACACTAGTGAGGTAAATACAGCCCGCTGCGACACGCTGCGTGTTGCCAGCGCCGCTGTAATTTATGGGGGAGAACGGAGAGCAGGGGGGATTTAGGGGGGATTCAAATAGCAACAGAGGCTGGGCACTATACCCAGACCCAGCCTCTGTGTATAGATTTCTTTCTACGATCCCCACCTCAGGTTCTCTTTAAAGGATACCCGAAGTGACATGAAACATGATGAGATAGACATGTGTTTGTACAGTGCCTAGCACACAAACAACTATGCTCTGTTCCTTTTTTTCTTTCTCTGCCTGAAAGAGTTAAATATCAGGTATGTAAGTGGCTGACTCATTCCTGACTCAGACAGGAAGTGACTACAGTGTGACCCTCACTGAAAAGAAATTCCCCGTTTTTACCTTTTTCTTGCTCTCAGAAGCCAGTTTCTGCTAGGAAAGTGTTTTATAGTTGGAATTTCTTTTCAGTGAGGGTCACACTGTAGTCACTTCCTGTCTGAGTCAGGACTGAGTCAGCCACTTACATACCTGATATTTAACTCTTTGAGGCAGAGAAAGAAAAAAAGGAACACAGCATAGTTATTTGTGTGCTAGGCACTGTACATACACATGTCTATCTCATCAAGTCACATGTCAGTTCGGGTATCCTTTAAGTCCAAACTGAAAATCCACCTGTTTAGTATGGCATTTATGAACACCTTATTATTTCATTTGTAACACAGTCCATTCTGCAACCTTGTAATGATATCATACATATCTGTGCACTTTGATTCCTATGTGAGAAAAGCACTTTACAAATGTTATTGTATTGCATTATAGTGTTCATAAACTTTAACCTGAGCATAATTGCAGATTTCCTCTGAAACTCCACCTGCTGGTTAAATGTGGTGTTGCGGATTATCAGCTGATTAAAGCTCTCATGATAGGAACATGGAGGGAAGATGGCTGTGTTGGTGATCCTCTGGCTAAAACACTATTCTGAAATTACTTACCAAGCCAAAAAGTATTGCCAGGAGTGAAACCTTTGTCAAAATGCTAGAAATTGATTCTAATTAATACAGCCTGCGTTATAGGTCACAGACAGACATTTGCTGCCCGACGCAACTATGTTATCATTTTCATTTATCAAACAACTGCAGACTGTAGGAGGCAATGGCCTAGATTCATAAAGCATTCCCGCATGCAGAATGCAGTAAACAGCTGACTTTACAGACCACTTAGCAAAATGTCTATTCATAAAAGCTGTTACCGCATGAAAAGCTGACATTCCCGAGCAGTGAGGTAAATTACCGCCTTGTGCAGTGAACACCTCCAGCACATGTCAGTAAATGTCAATTCATAAAGATTAGAGCAGGCGGTATGGGGACGGAGAATACCGCCTGCTTTGAAGAGGCGATAAGGGTGCGGATAAGAGCAAGTTAATGGGGACAGATCTAACAGGCAGCAGCGGTGAGAGCAGAACAAACAAGGCTTCCCAGAATACCCCAGGCTGTGTTTTTTAACCTCTTGGGTACCTATTTTCATATGTTTTTTAAATCAGAAAGCCTGCATGTGTAACATTTCTTGAAGTTCTTCTAAGCTGTGGCAATTAAATAGTTTGTTTAGAAAGACTAATAGACAGATTCAGAGCAGATTCAGGGCAAACAGAAGCAGTATAACAAAACATGCACATCTAAAGGGAAGTTTGGGATGCCTCTTTTATTGTAACGCTATCTCGGCACGGAGAAAATGTATCAACTCGGCAGCTTCTCCTGTTACCGCCAGCTTAGTTCTGGGAAATCCCCGACCTTCTATCAGCTGTAAACATTTTTAGGAATTAGCACACAAAAGTCTAAAATACACAATGCGGTATTTTTCCGACAAGATTTTTTTCCCCGCACAGCCTTTTATGAACTGACCCCATAGTCTATACGTATTGAGGATGTACTATGGATTCTCAACATTACTAAGTACTGACTGACTATATTGTCAGTGTTGGTTTAAGCCAAACGGAGGCAAAGGTAAGCAGAGGACCCCTCACCACCACCATTAAAGTTAGCCCCCTGGGCCCCCAATCTTGCATGTCCATCTCAGGATGTGGAGGCCACACGCATCCGCACTACTGCCCCCACAATCCCTTCCGTCGCCTACTGCTCATACCAGGTGACAAAAGCTTGCCAATGAGCGGTCACCTGGTACGAGCATTAGGCGATGCAAGGGATTGTGGGGCTGCAGTGTGACCTATGCATCCCCTATGCAGCACTGCAATGCCATGCAGCCAGCGTCATATTCCAGGGGCCGTCCGGGGATGGGGGGTCTGGAGTGAGCACCTGGAGTTTCGGTGGTGCAGGGGGGCCCAGCAGCTGTCGGGGCCCTGTGGCATTTGCCTCCTCTGCCTTAATGGCAGTGCCGGCCCTGTATATTGTCCATGGGTCTGTCAGATAGTACTTATTTTACACGCTGATAAATATGATTTAGCAATAAGACAAAGGTTGCTCTAGATTCAGGCAGTGTACTTAACACTCTCATTTTACATCGGTGTTGTGTTTCAAGAGGAGCTGTTATAAAGCAACATTTGCTTGAATTTAACATTTTTTCCAGAAAATCATAGTCATTGCTCTAGTATGGAAGACAATAGACTGGTAGTTATCTGCGCTCAAGAGCGAAAATATAGTTCACAAGCTGCCAAAGTCCTGTTGATATAACTTCAGTAGTAGTTGGTACTTCCACCAAAACACCCGTCAATGGGGTCAATTCATAAAACATTCCCGCATGCAGTAATGCTCAAAACAGCTGATTTTACCGACCACTTAGCAAAATGTCCATTCATAAAAGCTGTTACCGCATGAAAAGCTGACATTCCTGAGCAGTGAGGTAAATTACCGCCTTATGCGGTGATTATCTCAACACATGTCACTAAATGTCAATTCATAAAGATTAGATCAGGTGGTATTGGGACGGAGAATACCGCCTGCTTTAAAGAGGTGATAAGCGTGCGGATAACAGCAAAGTTAATGGAGACAGACCTCCTAGGCAGCAGCAGCAAGAGCAGAACAAACAAGGCTTCCCAGAATACCCCAGGCTGTGTTTTTTAACCTCTTGGGTACCTGTTTTCATATGTTTTTTACATCATAAAGCCTGGCATGTGTAACATTTCTTGAAGTTCTTCTAAGCTGTGGCAATGAAATAGATTGTTTATAAAGACTAATAGACAGATTCAGGGCAAGGAGAGGCAGTTTTTTTTTTAAAAATGCACATCTAAAGGGAAGTTGGGGATGCCTATTTTATTGTAAAGCTGTCTCTGCAGGAGAAAATGTATCAACTCAGCAGCACCGCCAGCTTGGTTTCAGAAATCCCTGCACTTCTATCGCAACTGTAGACATTTTTATGAATTAGCACACAAAAGTCTAAAATACCGAATGGGGTATTTTCCCGACAAGATTTTTTCCCCGCACAGCCTTTTATGAATTGACCCAAAAGTGTAGGATTACGGGAGTAAGTAAAGACCCATATAGGTCTAAGCATTTGAATGTTGCCACCAGGCCCAGGCAAAGTTTCATCTCCCTCTCAGCTCTAGGAACCTCTCGGAACCTCTCAGAACCTCTAGGAACCTCTAGGAACCTCTAGGAACATGCCTGTTTCTGGTGGGAAGGTTGCATTTCACTGCTGGTGTGTGGTGAGTGCTGATTGCATGTATCGTTCCTGGGAGTGGTATTGAAATGGATGTCTATGACGGTTCCTACAGCTGAGTAGGAGGTGAGAGTCTGCCTGGGTCTGGTGGCAACATTGAAATGCTTAGACCTTACCAGAATCAGAATCAGAATCAACTTTATTCGCCAAGTGCGGCCCGGAATTTTTTGTGGACACACGGCAATTGGCATAAAAAGCAACAAAAACAATTGGCATAAAAAGCAACATCAACATGGTACAGATAATGGCTACATAGACACAACCGCAATTTGACAGACAGTAACAGCAATTGGCAAACAACACATGGTACAGACCTTATAATCTGGCTCTTTATTTACTCCGGTAAGCCTACATTTTGATGGGTGTTACGGTGGAGGTAATATAAAATATATAATGTTTTGTATTTAGGAAGGCCCCTTCAGGGCCCTCCGCCTCTGTTCTAAGGCCTTTCTGATTGTTTAGGAAGGTCAGTATAAGGGCTTCTATACAACAACAAAGAATTCATTGACAATGTTTAAATATAGGACCGTGAAGGAGCATACCAATGCAGGGCTAATACCATTTATACGCTACCATCAGTTAAGGCGTATGCTGTAAGAAATATGCCTGTTAAATAATTTGACTGATATTTCTTTCAAAAAAGAAGCACACACACACACATTTTCAGCTGATATGTACACAACTGTATCTTAAAAGGTTGCTAAATAGAGCAAAGTATTTGTTACCAACATGGCGTGACAACTGAAAGTCACAAATAACAGCCACTCAGATTCTAAGACACGACAGTGTGTCTACTATGAAGGGTTTGCAGCCTTCCCATGAAAGCTTCCCCTCCCCCCCCCAACCACATACAATGTTCCCTCCCCTTTTTCATATCACAATAACAGCCCTTCAGTTGAGCAGAAACTTGTTTGCCACAGTATTGCCTCTGGTACACATCTGTTAATAACGGGATGCTGGGTTCACACTGGCTGATACTATACTATACAATATAGTACATTTAACAGGTAACTAAAAGGAACACACTGGAACAACAACCATACCTCTCAACTTTTTGAGATGAGAAAGAGGAACACTTAAACCACGCCCCTGCCACACCCCTGATCACGCCCCCATCACACCCCTAGTCACGCATACCATAAAGATTTCATAAGAAAAATATGTTTTATAATTCAAACCACACTGGTCCTTTTTATCCTGGTTCATCTTAACATTTTAAAATTAGTAACATATCAATTTAAGTTAATCAAACACATTTTTTAGTAGAGAAATATATATACTTACATAGAAAGAGGGACAAAGTCCTGAAAGAGGGACAAATGAGGAGGAAAGAGGGACAGAGGGACAGGGCTCTCACAGAGGGACAGTTGGGAGATATGGTTCAACAACTGTGCAGGTGAGGTAATTTTAAGAAAACACGATGGCAGCCATAAATCACAGAAAAGTGAGGGGACACTGAACTAGTAAAGTGGTGTTTTATAAGCATTATTAGGTAGGACATTGCAGAGATGGGCTTAACCACATTAGGACCAGACATTTATAATAACCATAGCACCCAGCATGGCACCACAGCACACAGCAATGGAGTGTATGCTGGGTGCTATGGTGCCTCTATGTGGGTATATTGGGTGCTGTGCTGCCATGCTAGATGCTGTGATGCCTTTACGGGGGCATGCAGAGAGCTGTGGTTCTTCTTTAGGGGTATGCTGGGAGTTATGGTGCCTCAATGGGAGGCCTGTGGGAGCATGGGAGGGGGGTCTACTTGAAAGTCAGGGAATGCTGCCTAGTTATGCAACTCTGCCTAGTTATGTTGAAGTGATACTGCCCATTTATGTTATATGCTGCATTTTTGAATTAATGGAGAGGGGAGCTTCGTCCAAATTTTGCTGGGCAGGCTTACTTAGACCGCTGTTAAGTTCATGTAAATTTTGCTCTACCCACACCCACATTCTGGTGCATGGCCACACCCATTTTCCGGCTGCCGTGCCCCAGATCTCTTAGGATCCTAGCAACGCCCCTGGTTCCAAGACTTTAGTTCAAGTTTGCTTTAGGTAATAGCGGTAGGAGGTTGCATTGCTGTCGTAGAGGAACTTGTGTGGAGGGTTGCAGATGCTCTCTAGGGTGTTGCGGAATATGTGAGCTGCATATATGTAACGATAACACAATAATGTTTTGCAAGAAACGCCAGAAGATAACCTACTAAAGAAACTGGGTCACATCTCTTCTTGACTGTCCTCAGCTGCCCTCTATAACACGGTGCTCTAATTGTCTCATTTCTTTTTCCTCTGTAGACTCCGAGGGACTTGGAATCAGTATTATCGGGATGGGAGCCGGGGCCGACATGGGCCTGGAGAAACTGGGAATATTTGTCAAAACTGTGACTGAGGGGGGCGCTGCCCACCGAGATGGAAGGTAAGGGTATTCAGAATCTTCTTTTATATAATCATCACTGTGCGCTTTTCTAGGACAATCTCCAATATAACTGCCCAGAGAATAATGCGCACTGTGCGTATTCACAACACATCACATGACCTGAGAGGCAACGTCTCTGCTACCATGCATTGTCCCATACAGGGTGTTTCCAGGCCCGGATTTACATCACAGGAGCCTATAGGCATAGATGTCCCGGCACCCTAGGCTTCACCCTTCATGAGCCTACCAAACCCCCACCAAACTGCACCTCGAGTTAGCTGGATGGCACAGCTGTCACTTTTCTCTTACTTCCTTTGCCGGTCTTTACAAGTGCCCCTTAGTATTAGGTAGCCAGAGGTACCCTCAGTATTAAGTAGCTAGAGGTGCCACTAAGTGAAGGGAGATGTCATCAGTGGAATGCCTAGAGCCAGGTAAGTAACCTCTCATTTGCACTCTGCTCAGGGCTCAGCAAAGGGAAGAAAGGAGGAAGGCGCACAAGGAGCAGAGTGAGACGCCTTTCCATTATCAGGCATTTCCTGCAAGCCTCCTGCTACATTTCCTGCAAGCCTCCTGCTACATTTCCTGCAAGCCTCCTGCTGCATTTCCTGCAAGCCTCCTGCTACATTTCATGCAAGCCACCATCTACATTTCCTGCTAGCCTCCTGCTACATTTCCTGCAAACCTCCTGTTACATTTCCTGGGAGCCACCTGCTACATTTGCTGCAAGCCTCCTGCTGCATTTCCTGCAAACCTCCTGCTACATTTCCTGCAAGCCTCCTGTTACATTTCCTGCAAGTCTCCTGCTACATTTCCTGCAAACCTCCTGCTACATTTACTGCAAACCTCCTGCTACATTTCCTGCAAGTCTCCTGCTACATTTCCTGAAAACCTCCTGCTACATTTCCTACAAACCTCCTGATACATTTCCTACAAGCCTCCTGCTACATTTCCTGCAAGCCTCCTGCTACATTTCCTACAAACCTCCTGATACATTTCCTGCAAACCCCCTGCTACATTTCCTGCAAACCCCCTGCTACATTTCCTGCAAGCCTCCTGCTACATTTCCTGCAAACCTCCTGCTACATTTCCTGCAAACCTCCTGCTACATTTCCTGCAAACCTCCTGCTACATTTCTTGCAAGCCTCCTGCTACATTTCCTGCAAACCTCCTGCTACATTTCTTGCAAGCCTCCTGCTACATTTCCTGCAAGCCTCCTGCTACATTTCCTGCAAACCTCCTGCTACATTTCCTGCAAACCTCCTGCTACATTTCCTAAAAACCTCCTGCTACATTTCCTGCAAACCTCCTGCTACATTTCCTGCTAGCCTCCTGCTACATTTCCTGCAAACCTCCTGCTACATTTCCTGCTAGCCTCCTGCTACATTTCCTGCAAACCTCCTGCTACATTTCCTGCAAACCTCCTGCTACATTTCCTGCAAACCTCCTGCTACATTTCCTGCAAACCTCCTGCTACATTTCCTGCAAACCTCCTGCTACATTTCTTGCAAGCCTCCTGCTACATTTCCTGCAAGCCTCCTGCTACATTTCCTTCAAACCTCCTGCTACATTTCCTGCAAACCTCCTGCTACATTTCTTGCAAACCTCCTGCTACATTTCCTGCAAACCTCCTGCTACATTTCCTGCAAACCTCCTGCTACATTTCCTAAAAACCTCCTGCTACATTTCCTGCAAACCTCCTGCTACATTTCCTGCAAACCTCCTGCTACATTTCCTGCAAGCCTCCTGCTACATTTCCTGCAAGCCTCCTGTTACATTTCCTGCAAACCCCCTGCTACATTTCCTGCAAGCCTCCTGCTAAATTTCCTGCTAGCCTCCTGCTACATTTCCTGCAAGCCTCCTGTTACATTTCCTGCAAGCCTCCTGCTACATTTCCTGCAAGTCTCCAGCTACATTTCCTGCAAACCTCCTGCTACATTTCCTGCTAGCCTCCTGCTACATTTCCTGCAAGCCTCCTTCTACATTTTCTGCAGACCTCCTGCTACATTTCCTGCAAGCCTCCTCCTGCTATATTTCCTGCTAGTGGCCTCCTGCTACATTTCCTGCAAGCCTCCTGCTATATTTCCTGCTAGCGGCCTCCTGCTACATTTCCTGCAAGCCTCCTGCTACATTTCCTGCAAGCCTCCTGCTACATTTCATGCTAGCCTCCTGCTACATTTCCTGCAAGCCTCCTGTTACATTTCTTATATGCCTCCTGTTACATTTCCTGGGAGCCTCCTGCTACATTTCCTGCAAGCCTCCTGCTACATTCCCAGCAAGTCTCCTGCTACATTTCCTGCAAGCCTCCTTCTACATTTCCTGCAAGCCTCCTGCTACATTTCATGCAAGCCACCATCTACATTTCCTGCAAACCTCCTGCTACATTTTCCTGCAAACCTCCTGCTACATTTCCTGCAAACCTTTGTCTATTTTTCCTGCAAACCTCCTGCTACATTTCCTGCAAACCTCCTGCTACATTTCCTGCAAGCCTCCTGCTACATTTCCTGCTAGCCTCCTGCTACATTTCCTGGAAACTTCCTGCTACATTTCATCGGAGCATCCTGCTGCATTTCCTGCAAGCCTCCTGCTACATTTCCTGCAAACCTCCTGCTACATTTCATGCAAGCCTCCTGCTACATTTCATGCAAGCCTCTAGTGTTGGGCGAACAGTGTTCGCCACTGTTGGGGTTCTGCAGAACATCACCCTGTTCGGGTGATGTTCGAGTTCGGCCGAACACCTGATGGTGTTCGGCCAAACCGTTCGGCCACATGGCCGAACTAAGAGCGCATGGCCGAACGTTCCCCGAACGTTCGGCTAGCGCTGTGATTGGCCGAACGGGTCACGTGGTTCGGACCCGAACGCGCTCTGATTGGCCGAACTGTCACGTGGTTCGGGTAAATAAATACCTGAACCACGTCATATCTCCGCCATTTGTCTGTGGGTTTAGCTTTGGGTAGGCAGGCAGGGTAGTTCGCGCTCCAGCCACGCTAGCCAGGGTCCCCCCAGTCATTGTGTCGCTGCTGGGAATAGTAGTACACCGCTCGCTCAGCCACACTATATAGCATTCTGTTTACTGCCACTCTGTGTACCTCGCTCAGCCACACTATATAGCATTCTGTTTACTGCCACTCTGTGTCTGCTGGGAATAGTAGTACACCGCTCGCTCAGCCACACTATATAGCATTCTGTTTACTGCCACTCTGTGTACCTCGCTCATCCACACTATATAGCATTCTGTTTACTGCCACTCTGTGTCTGCTGGGAATAGTAGTACACCGCTCGCTCAGCCACACTATATAGCATTCTGTTTACTGCCACTCTGTGTACCTCGCTCAGCCACACTATATAGCATTCTGTTTACTGCCACTCTGTGTCTGCTGGGAATAGTAGTACACCGCTCGCTCAGCCACACTATATAGCATTCTGTTTACTGCCACTCTGTGTACCTCGCTCAGCCACACTATATAGCATTGTGTTTACTGTTCTGTGTCTGCTGGGAATAGTAGTACACCGCTCGCTCAGCCACACTATATAGCATTCTGTTTACTGCCACTCTGTGTACCTCGCTCAGCCACACTATATAGCATTCTGTTTACTGCCACTCTGTGTCTGCTGGGAATAGTAGTACACCGCTCGCTCAGCCACACTATATAGCATTCTGTTTACTGCCACTCTGTGTACCTCGCTCAGCCACACTATATAGCATTCTGTTTACTGCCACTCTGTGTCTGCTGGGAACAGTACTACACCGCTCGCTCAGCCACACTATATAGCAATCTTTATTACATTTATGACTGCATGGCGGTAAAAATCATGCTATCCGCACGCTTCTAGTCCTCATGCAAGGCCTGGGTTGTTGTGTCTCAAAGCGTGGCCTTCTCCTCCTGCGCCTCCTCCTGTTCCATCACGTGTGCTGCTGCTGCTGCTGCTGGGTTAGCGTTGCCGGTCCCTGTTTGTGGAACCTCTCATCTTTATTACATTTATGACTGCATGGCGGTAAAAAGCATGCTATCCGCACGCTTCTTGTCCTCCTGCAAGGCCTGGGTTGTTGTGTCTCAAAGCGTGGCCTTCTCCTCCTGCGCCTACTCCTGTTCCATCACGTCTGCTGCTGCTGGGTTAGCGTTGCCGGTCCCTGTTTATGGAACCTCTCATCTTTATTACATTTATGACTGCAGGGCGGTAAAAAGCATGCTATCCGCACGCTTCTTGTCCTCATGCAAGGCCTGGGTTGTTGTGTCTCAAAGCGTGGCCTTCTCCTCCTGCGCCTCCTCCTGTTCCATCACGTGTGCTGCTGCTGGGTTAGCGTTGCCGGTCCCTGTTTATGGAACCTCTCATCTTTATTACATTTATGACCGCATGGCGGTAAAAAGCATGCTATCCGCACGCTTCTTGTCCTCCTGCAAGGCCTGGGTTGTTGTGTCTCAAAGCGTGGCCTTCTCCTCCTGCGCCTCCTCCTGTTCCATCACGTCTGCTGCTGTTGGGTTAGCGTTGCCGGTCCCTGTTTATGGAACCTCTCATCTTTATTACATTTATGACTGCATGGCGGTAAAAAGCATGCTATCCGCACGCTTCTTGTCCTCATGCAAGGCCTGGGTTGTTGTGTCTCAAAAAGCGTGGCCTTCTTCTCCTGCGCCTCCTCCTGTTCCATCACGTGTGCTGCTGCTGGTGCTGGGTTAGCGTTACCGGTCCCTTTTCCTGGAACCTCTTCTCTGTATTACATTTATGACTGCATGGCGACAAAAAGCATGTTACCTGTGCAAAGAAACATGACATTTTCCACATTTAAAAGACAGTTTTTCCTTTGAAACTTTACAATCAATTTTCTCAAAAACTATAAGCTCTTTTTCAAATATTTTTTTTTCCTCTTGTACCCACTCCCAGGTTGCACATACCCTGCAAATTTGGGGTATGTAGCATGTAAGGAAGCTTTACAAAGCACGAAAGTTCGGGTCCCCATTGACTTCCATTATGTTCGGAGTTCGGCGCGAACACCCGAACATCGCGGCGATGTTCGGCGAGCGTTCGCGAACCCGAACATCTAGGTGTTCGCCCAACACTACAAGCCTCCTGCTACATTTCCTGCAAACCTCTGTCTACATTTCCTGCAAACCTTCTGCTACATTTCCTGCAAACCTCCTGCTACATTTCCTGCAAGCTACCTGCTACTTTTCCTGCAAGCCTCCTGCTACATTTTCTGCTAGCCTCCTGCTACATTTCCTGCAAACTTCCTGCAACATTTCATCGGAGCATCCTGCTGCATTTCCTGCAAGCCTCCTGCAACATTTCCTGCAAACCTTCTGATACATTTCCTGCAAAGCTCCTGCTACATTTCCTGCTAGCCTCCATCTACATTTCATGCAAGCCTCCTGCTACATTTCCTGCAAACCTGTCTACATTTTTTGCAAACCTTCTGCTACATTTCCTGCAAACCTCCTGCTACATTTCCTGCAAGCCTCCTGCTACATTTCCTGCAAGCCTCCTGCTACATTTCCTGCAAGCCTCCTGCTACATTTCATGCAAGCCTCCTGCTACATTTCATGCAAGCCTCCTGTTACATTTCTTGCAAGCCTCCTGAAAGGCCCGGTTCACATTAGCGGTTGTTTGCCAAACGGACCGGATGACCTGACCGGATCCGGACCGGATCCGGGTCGGAACCGTACGGTTCTGATCCGGATCCGATCCGGATCCGGTCAGGTTGCATCAGGTGGTAATCAGGATGCGATCCGGATCCGTTTGGCAAAGTTAACGTAAAAAAAAAATAAATGTTGGGGTCTGGGAGGTCAGCAGAAGGGGGACCTGTGGAATCAGGCCCTCTGCTGTTTAGCACTCACCTCCACCTCCGACATGCTGCCAACATCCTGCCAACACCTCCAGCTCGTGCTGCTCCACTCCAAAATGCTTGCCCATGTGTCCCCAGCCAATATCGCCGCAAAAATCCGCATAGGAAGTGGGGTAGAACATCCGGATTTCTCAGCCAGTGTGTTGTGCGGCCTCCGGTTCCCATTTGTTTGTATTGGCCGGATGGTGCAGTCCGGCTCCGCCCCGGATACGGCTGCCGGAGGGGCCGGATGAAAAAATAGCGCATGTTGGAACGGAGGCCGGAGTCCGGATCCGGCCCGGATCCGGTCCGGCTCCGGTTCTGCAGAACGGACCCATGTGAACGGACGCATAGGCTTTAATTGCTATGCCGTGCGTCCGTTCCGTCCGTTCTGCAGGCGGTGCGGCTCCGGCACGGCGATTCCGGAGGGCCACCGCAAGTGTGAACCGGGCCTTACATTTCTTGCAAGCCACCATCTACATTTCCTGCTAGCCTCCTGCTACATTTCCTGCAAGCCTCCTGCTACATTTCATGCAAGCCTCCTGCTACATTTCCTGCAAACCTCCTGCTACATTTCTTGCAAGCCACCATCTACATTTCCTGCTAGCCTCCTGCTACATTTCCTGCAAGCCTCCTGCTACATTTCCTGCAAACCTCTGTCTACATTTTTTGCAAACCTTCTGCTACATTTCCTGCAAACCTCCTGCTACATTTCCTGCAAGCCTCCTGCTACATTTCCTGCAAGCCTCCTGCTACATTTCCTGCAAACCTCCTGCTACATTTCCTGCAAGCCTCCTGCTGCATTTCCTGCAAGCCTCCTGCTACATTTCATGCAAGCCACCATCTACATTTCCTGCTAGCCTCCTGCTACATTTCCTGCAAGCCTCCTGCTGCATTTCCTGCAAGCCTCCTGCTACATTTCATGCAAGCCACCATCTACATTTCCTGCTAGCCTCCTGCTACATTTCCTGCAAACCTCCTGCTACATTTCCTGCAAGCCTCCTGCTACATTTCCTGCAAGCCTCCTGCTACATTTCATGCAAGCCTCCTGCTACATTTCCTGCAAACCTCTGTCTACATTTCCTGCAAACCTCCTGCTACATTTCCTGCAAACTTCCTGCTACATTTCCTGCAAGCCTCCTGCTACATTTTCTGCTAGCCTCCTGCTACATTTCCTGAAAACTTCCTGCTACATTTCCTGCAAACCTCCTTCTACATTTCCTGCAAACCTCCTGCTACATTTCCTGTTAGCCCTCTGCCACATTTCCTGTTAGCCCTCTGCCACATTTCTTGCTATATTATCTGTTAGCACTCTGCCACATTTCCTGTTAGCACTCTGCCACATTTCCTGTTGGCACTCTGCCACATTTCCTGCTATATTATCTGTTAGCACTCTGCCACATTTCCTGCTAAATTTCCTGTTGGCACTCTGCCACATATCCTGCTATATTATCTGTTAGCACTCTGCCACATTTCCTGTTAGCACTCTGCCACATTTCCTGCTACATTTCCTGTTAGCACTCTGCCACATTTCCTGTTAGCACTCCGCCACATTTCCTGTTAGCACTCTGCCACTGTAACGATTGTGGAACTTTCTCCGTGATCAGGGCACAACGCGTGCGCTGACACGGCGGAAATCCTCCACAAGCGTGTAATTGCAGGCACCCAGCAAAAGGTGCTACGCCCCTGTAGAGGGAAATTCCTGTCGGCAGATGGCGCTGGGGAGTGCAGAGGAACCAATCCTCTGTACCTCCACAAATGCCAGACAGGAATTGTACGAAGCGCAGAACGCAATCGCAAGAGAGGCGATTGCGAATGAGAACGAGCAAAGGGACAGGTTGTATGTGTGTGCGCCAATCCAGTCGCGACCGCGCACACACAACAGCAGATATGAAATAGGAACGCGATCACGAGAGGTGCGATCGCCAGACGTGACACAAGGCAGATCAGGACAGAATACGAGGGTAGCAAAGGCACAGTAAATAATACAATGAGAAGATGCGGAAAACAACAAACGCTAGCTAACCGCGAACACCGCACTCATTCGCAACAGTGCACGCGGTTATGCGGGGTCTCCACGTGATAAGCACAATAGAGACAAGCACGCCTAACTAACCATCGACAGACAAACATGAAACAGAGGACGCAAACGCTTGCTTAACGGTTACCTCACCGAGCCTCCAGCAAGCGGTCGTAGCAGATAAGACAGACACACGAAAACAGGGACAAGCGAGAGATAGGATCCACAGCACTAGCGAAAAGTGGCTAGCGCGATCCAGGTACAGAGTAGCAGAACAGAAGGATCCCCAGCGCTAGCGAAAAGTAGCTAGCGCGATCCCAGGAGACAGAACAGAAGGATCCCCAGCGCTAGCAAAAAGTAGCTAGCGCGATCCCAGGAAACAGAACAGAAGAGATAGCTGGTAGCAACCGCTGCACCAGCTATACTCCAAGAACAGAGATCAGAAACATTTCCTGTCAACCACCATAGGGACAGGACAATGGCAACATGCAAGACAAGACAGAACAGGCAATACAGATAATACAATCCTAACTGCACTAGGGAATCTGCCTAGCGCAGATTCAGGAATTACTCTAAGCTGATGTTCAAACAGAGAGCAAGGCTGACACCCCACCAGGAGTGTTACATAGGACGAAATCCTTATGAACAGCCAAGCATTGTGGGAAAGACATAGTACTTATAGTACACGCCTCCAATGAATGTGGCCAGGCAATTTGCATGACAACGTATGCAAATTCCTCTGCAAGCACAAGCTGCAAAACTGACAGAAGCTCTTCTTTTCAGAGTCCTACAGCATGCAAACCTACACAATGGTCAAAAGGCTGGCTGCCTGCACAGGCAGCTGAGCAAATCATCACAGCCACATTTCCTGCTACATTTCCTGTTAGCACTCTGCCACATTTCCTGTTAGCACTCTGCCACATTTCCTGTTAGCACTCTGCCACATTTCCTGTTGGCACTCTGCCACATTTCCTGCTATATTATCTGTTAGCACTCTGCCACATTTCCTGTTGGCACTCTGCCACATTTCCTGCTATATTATCTGTTAGTACTCTGCCACATTTCCTGTTGGCACTCTGCCACATTTCCTGCTATATTATCTGTTAGTACTCTGCCACATTTCCTGCTAAATTTCCTGTTGGCACTCTGCCACATATCCTGCTATATTATCTGTTAGCACTCTGCCACATTTCCTGTTAGCACTCTGCCACATTTCCTGCTACATTTCCTGTTAGCACTCTGCCACATTTCCTGTTAGCTTTCACAGGAATTGTAGCAGGAGGATAGCAGGGAATGTGGCAGAAGGATAGTAGGAAAGCAGAGCCACAAGGGGGCAGGCTTGGGCTTGAAAAGACATCACAGAAGACTGACTCAGCTTTAATCATTTGGGGCAAAGCCAGACTGAATGCTCAGTTGGGGATTCTTATCAGGGTTGATAACAGGTGATTTAGCAGAGAAGAAAGAAACAAAGAGCAGAGTAGGGGTTTACTGTTATGTTCCCATTGATATATATGGTAAAATACACGAGGGTGCTTCGTCTCTGGTTCTCTTTAATATAGTACCTGTATACTATATAATATGATTTTTTTCTGGTCTTGAAGTGACATAAAAAGCTAACTACTTCCCTTATCTGTGTATCTCTGTTCTGTGATTTTTGCATCGGCTATGAGATAAAACACATACCCGATCTCAGTGGAGAGGTCTGAATATGAGCTTTTATCACCATTCAGCAGCCTTGGACTGGCAACCTGTCAATTTGGGCATTTGTCACCAGGAATATTGTGGGCTGTCGTGCTCTGCTCAGCTTCTGTCAGCAATTAATCTTGCTTTTAATAGAACAGGCTGTGGCTATGGAACGCTGTGTACTTGGAGCCCAGCGATGGCTGGATTCCACATTGCAGACAGTATATAACACACTGGGGTGATTCACTGGAAAAATGGTACAGTTGCCCATGGCAACCTATCAGAATCTGGATGGTTGCTACAGGCAACGGCTTGATGGATCACCAGGGAAGTCCAGGGAACCGAAAAACAATGCAAAGCAGACAACCAGGAGTCAATTGTGTGTGTCGTTATTAACACATATATGAAAACATTGTGCCAGGAAATTTGGGCACAGGGTGAAGCTAAAAAATCACTCCCCCGCTCCTGTCCCTACAGCGTTATTTATTATTCCCCCTCCGGGCCGCCATGGACTCCAGGGAAAGGCGTAATTCGGCTGCCAGCTATTGCTTTTGTCGGCACCCAAATTACTGTCTAAGCACCGCTATAGCCGTTATCCATCCACATTATGGCCTGTGGTGGTGCATGGTGCACCCAAATTACTAAATAACTAAGGCCACCGAAAGGGTACCACTTGTATAGCCTACAGTAGAGTCCCACTCCCGCTGTGGTTGGGGTGACCGCCCCCTGGTGGTCGTTCTTGGAAAGATGAAGACTCCTAGATGGAGGGAGATTGCCAAGCAAGCTCCCAACAGACAGACAGAGAATTCTAAAATGAAACCTCCTAACAAAGGTGAAAACAGTGGCTAACTGGTGGGTGGGAGGTTCCCAAAGAAACATCAAACACTTTCAATGCTCGTTTACACTAAAGGAGTTTTTGGCAAATTTTAGGCGCGGACGTTTTTTAAAAATGCCCAGAAAGCGCTTACACCATTAATCTCTGAGACAGTTCACATCTGAGCGGTAAGTTTCCGAACCGCTCAGAAAAGCACCGCATGGGACATTTTTGACGCGATTTTGCCTCAATGGAAGATACAGGAAAAACGCAAAACGTCCACAAAATTGCTTTGTGCAGCGATTGCATTCGCGTTTTTAAGAATAAATACATTGTATTTATTATTTTCCGGATTCCTGACTGAAGTAAAAAACCCAATCGCTTGGCAAAACCGCTTAGAAAAGCGGTTCACAAAAAAACAGCGCGCAGGTAATCGCCGGGAATCGGAAATAAAAATCGTGTAAAAAAAAACGCGAAACGCGGACGGAACGCAATGTGAACAAGGCCTAAGGGCCGGTTCAACCGGATGGTTTCTGGACGGTAAACGACAGACACTATGCTCATCATTTAAGTGAATGGACAGCCACCAGCACAATCGTTTACCATCGTTCGCACAAACACCACATTTGATCGCACCGTTTCCCTTGTCTCGTTTTCCCCTGGCAGTTACACGCAGAGTCCAGATTCGTGTAATCTCCACAATTCCATGTTCCCCAGCAGGGGTCAATATGTGATGCATTTTCTCAATGACAAGAACTGATGACAAACTATTCTCTGATTCTGAACAGCTACAGCGCAACATGCCCGTGTGAAACAGTCTCAAAACATTTAAAATGAGAGGAAGTACTTGGCTTACCTCTCTCAATGAAAGAGCCAAATTTATGACAATTTTAGACCCAGTGAAAAGGAACTAGCACCTCTATGGACATAGGGGCTTTCACTGCTTTTCTCCAGGCACAATTTATTATTGCCCTGAAGAAGCAGGAAAAACCCTTGGAACGTGTTGCCTTTTTTGTGTGCATTAAAGGATACCCGAAGTGACATGTGATATTTAACTCTTTCAGGCAGAGAAAGAAAAAAAGGAACACAGCATAGTTATGTGTGCTTGGCACTGTAAATACCCATGTCTATCTCATCATGTCACATGTTACTTCGGGTATCCTTTAAAAGTGATGGGGAATTGGTTCTTTCATCAAGAGAGGTAATCCAACTTCTTCCTCTCCTTGTCACAGTTTTAAAGTGTTTAAATTTTTTCAGAGAATAGGTTGTAAATACAAACATGGAGTATTTTGTGGCAACAGTGAGATACAAGTTATATGTTTGCAGAACATCAGAGTCTTATCACACCTTTCAGCAACTAATGCAGTCTCTCCTCTCTGCTCTTTGGAAAAAACAAGAGTAAAAATAATCGAAACCCGTGATAGTGTAGTATGTAGGTACCATATGAGATAATCATAGTAATAAAAAGATGGGTACTCACAAAGGTGGGTTACCGCTAAGGAAACCACTGTTATAACAGGTGAGGGAGATTTCACCTGACCACAGTCAGATTAAAAGTTGCTCTCTGTAGACAGAAAAACAGGGTAACACCCCTCCACCAAGGGTGGACTAGACCAAAAGTTGAATATTTGAAGAGAGGCACCAAAAAGTGAAAGGTTTAAAATCAATTTAAGAAGGGAGTCAGAGGTGGTCTTACCTCCCCCAAGTAGACTTGAAACAGTCAATTATCAACAAAACATTTTTTATTTGTAACTCCAAAGTTTGCAACGCATTTCACGAGTCAAAGCCGGCTTCCTCAGGCAATAGCCCAGTTGCTCCTGTTATTGCCCAAGGAAGCAGGCTTTGACCCGTGAAACGAGTTGATCTTGGCACCTCTGTTCAAATATTCAACTTCATCAGACTGGATTTTTCAAAATTTGACCACGTGCAAAAGTAAAGAGAAAACAAATTAATGCTAAATGTTTAGTATTGTAGTTGTTGTAGGTCCATGAGTGGTTCATTGGAAAACAGGCATTGGGTGTGTCCAGGTCCAGGAAGCAGAGCTGGGACAAGGTCCTCCAGCACCCAAGGCTGAGACACCAAAGTGCGCCCCTCCATCCCTCCCACCCCAGCCGTCACACATTGATTGCTATTACACTAAGAGTCCCCTCCATCCCTCCCACCCCAGCCGTCACACATTGATTGCTATTACACTAAGAGTCCCCTCCATCCCTCCCACCCCAGCCGTCACACACTGATTGCTATTACACTAAGAGGCGCCCCAGGGCCCCCAACACCTTAATCTCTAGTTATCTGTCTTGCAGTCACTGCCATGTATCCCCTTTTCTTATCTCTCTCTGCTTCAAACACAATAGGGGAATGATAGCTGAGTGAGTTGTGCGCCCCCTCCTACGCTGCGCCCTGAGGCTGGAGCCTCTCTCGCCTCTGCCTCGGCCCGCCCCTGTGCCCTTCTACACTGCGCCCTAAGGCTGGAGCCTCTCTGGCTTCTGCCTCGGCCCGCACCCCTCCTACACTGCGCCCTGAGGCTGGAGCCTCTGTCGCCTCTGCCTGGCCCTGCCAGGAAGTCATTTTGTGAGGTTTTCATATCTACTAGACTTATTGGTTTGAATTCCAAACTGAACTCTTCTTCTAATGTAATTCCCCAGCTAGTGACATCTGGAGAAGGGATGTTGACTCTTGGCTCTTAAATGCTTCCGAAAGACCGAAAATAACCTGTTTTGGAACAGAATGCATGTGGAAACTCTCTAACATATCCTCACTTTCACTGCTGTTTTGTACAGGATTCAGGTGAATGATCTTCTTGTAGAAGTGGATGGGACCAGTCTGGTTGGCGTCACACAATCCTTCGCTGCATCCGTCCTGAGGAACACAAAGGGGCGTGTAAGGTGAGATATTCAGTCTTGCCTGTCTATAACATTTCATGTGACTTTTCCAATATTGAGAGACCTTCCAAATTTCAAATGTGTCTGGAATCACCATCATTCTGTGTTAGCGTGATAGGGACAGGGCCATTCTTAAAGGGACTTTGAGCACCTCTTATGGGCATGCCTTTAAGACTCCGACTAGTACTGCAAAGTACCTAAAGATGCATAAAACTCTGTAGCTTGTGCTCTCCTCTTTCATTTGATGCCTGAATCGCCGTTCTACACCAAATAATTTTCATTCGATTTCAATTTAAAAATCCCGGCTGCCATCTTGGCTACGTTATAACTTCCAGGTCACCCCTGTCTTCTCTGTTAGAGAAGTGCATCACTGAATGAAGCAGGAAGAGGAAGTGACATGCATGGCCATTGCAAGAGGCTCCTCCAGAGGCGTCATAGCACGACTTTGTTGGAAGTCGTCTGGCTTAAAGGCATGCCCATGAGAGGTGCTCGGAGTCCCTTTAAGGCTTCTGGTTCCCTGTGCGAAGTTTTAGGGTTGGTTCGTACTGTGCTGCTATGAAATTATGCATGAAATTAGAGTTGGGCCGAACCTCCGATTTTAGGTTCGCGAACCGGGTTCGCGAACTTCCGCGGAAGGTTCGGTTCGCGTTAAAGTTCGCGAACCGCAATAGACTTCAATGGGGATGCGAACTTTGAAAAAAAAAAATAATTATGCTGGCCACAAAAGTGATGGAAAAGATGTTTCAAGGGGTCTAACACCTGGAGGGGGGCATGGCGGAGTGGGATACACGCCAAAAGTCCCCGGGAAAAATCTGGATTTGACGAAAAGCAGCGTTTTAAGGGCAGAAATCACATTGAATGCTAAATGACAGGCCTAAAGTGCTTTAAAACATCTTGCATGTGTATACATCAATCAGGTAGTGTAATTAAGGTACTGCTTCACACTGACACACCAAACTCCACTGAACAGAACAGGTATGCAGTGGCGGGTTCACTAAACAGGTATACAGTGGCGGGTCCACTGAACAGAACAGGTATGCAGTGGCGGGTTCACTGAACAGGTATGCAGTGGTGGGTTCACAGAACAGGTATGCAGTGGTGGGTTCACAGAACAGGTATGCAGTGGCAGCAGGATCACTGAACAGGTATGCAGTGGTGGGTGGGTTCACAGAACAGGTATGCAGTGGTGGGTTCACAGAACAGGTATGCAGTGGCAGGATCACTGAACAGGTATGCAGTGGTGGTGGGTGGGTTCACAGAACAGGTATGCAGTGGCAGGATCACTGAACAGGTATGCAGTGGCAGGATCACAGTACAGGTATGCAGTGGGCTGAGGGCTCACTGAACAGAACAGGTATGCAGCCAGGAAGAAGTTAAGCCTAACTAATCTTTCCCTATATGAGAGACTGCAGCAGCTCGCCCTACTCTCACTAATGCAGGCACACGAGTGGCCGTAATGGCCGCCGCTGCCTGCCTTATATAAGGGGGATGGGGCTCCAGGGGCTAGTGTAGCCTAATTGGCTACACTGGGCCTGCTGACTGTGATGTAGAGGGTCAAAGTTGACCCTCAGGTGCATTATGGGGCGAACCGAACTTCTTCCGCAAAACGTTCGCGTGCGGTACCCGCACGCGAACCACCTAAGTTCGCGCGAACCACGTTCGCCGGCGAACCGTTCGGCCCAACTCTAGCGTGTACATCATGTTAAAACATGTGTACGATTGTCTACAGCAGCCCAATAGAAAATAAATTGACTCTCACAATGTCCGAATTTAAATTGGGCATGCAATGCAAAAATTATTTCACATGCAATGTCAACCATCCATTGCAGGTTTCCTGAGTGTGGTTCCTGCCTTAGAATGGCCCCCTCCATTTGGATCAACAAACATCTCCTTCCATAAGGCCACAAAGTTCTCCTTATTTAGTTACCAGCTTGTTAACAATATTAAATAACCAACTAGCTGTATTTAGGAATTCTACAATAATGCGCATTTGGACAATGTGCCAAAAGCGAAGTGTCTGTTACACAGGGCTGGCATGCCGTTAAAGTGCATGGGAAAAATAACAAACAGATACTTACCTAAGGAGAGGGAAGGCTCTGGGTCCTATAGAGGCTTCTCGTTTCTGTCATGGTCCCCGCTTACCAGGGGAGGACTGGCCCAGGGGGACGGGGGGCAATTGCCCCCCGGACTGCCCGAATCTTAAGTAATTAGGGCTGGCCGCTGCTATACGCAGCGGCCGCAGACATACCACAGGTGACAGGTTCGCAGTGGGGATCGCAACCTCGCGCGATATTTCCCGGCAAGTTGAAGTATCCAATCAAAGAAGGGGCTGAGGCGGCCGGCCGTGGTGTGCCCTTGTGCGTGGCTGCGCCTGCGGTGGATGTGAGCGGCACAAGGACACAAATAGCTTAGGTCCTCTCCGGCCAGGTGGGTTGAAACTGCTTGACTCCGCACCCCCCCTGGAGCCATTGCCGCCCGCAACGTGCTGCTGTGCCTGCGGTGTCATCGGAGTGAGCTGTCTCACTCTTCAGCTTTCTGTGCTGGGGGGGCTGGGGGCCTGGAGCTGTGGCTACGAGTGGCTGGCTGGAGGAGTCGGACACAGTCCTCCCCTGTGCTGCTGTGCCTGAGGTGTCGTCGGAGTGAGCTGTCTCACTCTTCAGCTTTCTGTGCTGGGGGGCTGGGGACCTGGAGCTGTGGCTACGAGTGGCTGGCTGGAGGAGTCGGACACAGTCCTCCCCTGTGCTGCTGTGCCTGAGGTGTCGTCGGAGTGAGCTGTCTCACTCTTCAGCTTTCTGTGCTGGGGGGGCTGGGGGCCTGGAGCTGTGGCTACGAGTGGCTGGCTGGCTGGAGGAGTCGGACACAGTCCTCCCCTGTGCTGCTGTGCCTGAGGTGTCGTCGGAGTGAGCTGTCTCACTCTTCAGCTTTCTGTGCTGGGGGGGCTGGGGGCCTGGAGCTGCGGCTACGAGTGGCTGGCTGGCTGTCCTGGCTGGAGGAGTCGGACACTCTTGGGGCTGGGAGTTGGAGATGCCACCTATAGCTGCTTGCTGCTGTGGAGGAGGAGGAGGTGTAGGACTGAGGAGACAGGAGGATAGAGGAGGTCGGGTCCAGGTTGCCAGAGGAGAAGGTGTTTTTTATAAATTTTGTTTCTGTACTTCTTCTCCCTTCTTGTCACTGAGTTACTCACACTTTGCTGCCAGCCTGCCTGCTACTGCTGTCAAATTCAATTCTCTGCCCAGGCCAGTGCCCTCTGAGTTTTTTTTGTGTGTGATAATCATCCCCATTCTGACCCTGGCCTGAGGGGAAATGTTTTTTCTTCTTGTGGTGTGATTGGCGGCAGGGGAGGGGGGAGGCAGGCAGTTAGGCACTGTCAAACAGGTAGTTGGAGGGGGGGGGGGGGAGTAGGTGTCAGACAAGTAGTTTGTATGGTGGGTGGGCAGGAGTGGGGTTAGGCATCACCAGAGAGGGGTGTGTGTGTGTGTGTGTGTGTGTGTGTGTGTGTGTGTGTGTGTGTGTGTGTGTGTGTGTGTGTGTGTGTGTGTGTGTGTGTGTGTGTGTGTGTGTGTGTGTGTGTGTGTGTGTGTGTGTGTGTGTGTGTGTGTGTGTGTGTGTGTGTGTGTGTGTGTGTGTGTGTGTGTGTGTGTGTGTGTGTGTGTGTGTGTGTGTGTGTGTGTGTGTGTCCCTCGCCGCAGCTCTGCAGTCAGCCATTCGCTGCCGCTGCCTCCCAGTCCTTGGCGATAGCACCAGTCCGACCTGGATGTCGGCCTGTACTGCGCCTGTGCGAGCAGCACTGTCAATCACCGCCACTTGGACCGGAGTGTACTGCGCAGGCGCAGTAGTTCTGCGTCTGCAGAGTACGCTCTGGTCCATGTGGCGGTGATTGACAGCGCCGCTTGCACAGGCGCAGTTGGCCTGACGTCATCGCCGGGGGCTGGGAGGCAGCGGCAGTGAACAGCTGACTGCAGAGCGTGCGGCAAGGGACATGCTGGGAGCTTGGGGCTGGACGAGCCCTGGGTAAGTAGCACTTATTTTCATAAAAAAAAAAAAAAAAAGCCTGATAACTCCTTTAAGGTTAGGCATCAGACACAGACAGGTAGATTGTGCGGAGAAATGGGGTTAGGCATCAGGTACATAGTGTGTGTGTGTGTGTGGCTGGGGCTGTTAGTCATCACAATTTGAAGATTTGCACACAAGAAAGATATGGCTTTGGGCTGGGGATGCCGTGAAACGGGCCTCTAGTTTGTGTTGTCCCCCCAGGCCAAAAGGTCCCAGTCCTCCCCTGCCGCTTACCAGCACTGGCTCCTCCATTTGAATCCCCCGCCATGGGAGGGTCCCGAAGACTTCCGAAGCCTCCTGCAGTGGCAGAGAGCAGTATTCAACTGATTGGTCATAGACTGGGGAGCCAACGATGGAACGAGGGGATCAGGAGAGGGGTGGAAATGCTCTATAGGACCCAGAGACTTCCCTCTCCTTAGATAAGAATCTGTTATCTGTTTTTTTTTCTTTTTTTGTGCTTCCCATTAACTTTAAGGCAAAGGGGGCTGCCACAGGGTCCCTGACCGCTGCCAGGCCCCACATGCTTCCCCCCAACTGTTCCCGAGTCCCCAGGGCCCCTGCATTATGTGTGGTTATACTGTAATAACTCACCCTTCCCGGCACACTGTTCTGTCTTCATTCCCGCTGCCAGCCTCTTCTCCAAGACTCGGCGTAAGATATTTATGCTTAAAATGCACCACATGGAGAAGAGGCAGGCAGCGGGGCTGAAGATGGAGGTTATGGCATCGTCACAGCTGGATATGTGTGTAACAGCATCGGACTTTGTGTTTAAGGTTCCTGATTGGCAGAGAGAAGCCTGGAGAGCAGAGTGAGGTGGCCCAGCTGATCCAGCAGACACTGGAGCAAGAGAGATGGCAGCGGGAAAACATGGAGCAGCGCTTCAACCAGTGCAATGAGGACGATGAAGAAGTGAGTGTGACATGTCTACCTATTTATCAGGCTAATTACTAAGGTTAAAGAATAATCGGGAGGGTTCGCTCCTAGTTTGTGTGTAACGAAAGGCATACTTGGGTTTCCAGACTGGAGAGTACGCCACAGATGAGGAGGATGAGGAGATGAGCCCCATGTTCCCAGGAGGTGAACTGGCCATTGAAGTATTTGAACTACCTGAAGGAGAAGATGCCTTGTCCCCTGTGGAGATGGACCCTGAAAAACTGGTCCACAAGTTTAAAGAGGTAAGCAGTCAAGTTATAACGGTGGAAGCAGACCATGCGAGCGTGGACATCAAGTGGCAGATGGATGCTGGGATAATATTTAAGAGTACGAATGTTTCCCAATTGCCTGACAAACACAGAAATGTCCACTTGTGTGGTTTCAGTAGCATAGTACTCAACTGTCCCTTTTTTCAGATGGACAGTCCCTCTTTAGAGCTAGACCATGATAGTGCGCGATACTTCACTAGCACGCCCGCTAATATGTTAATTAACGTAGTTGCGGCCGCTCTAGTAAAGTATCGTGGTTTCCCTACGCCATCTGCATGCAGCATTCACCAACAACAGCCATTACTAAGAAGCGCATGCTATGCTACTAGTAATGCAAGTAGCTTGCGCGTGCCAGACTTATGTCGCAAAAATTATTTAATGATTAATTGATTAAAGACTCAAGCCCTTTAAAGGGGTATAAAACTCTGACACCATATTCAATAAAAACACGTTTTCCTACTTTTTATATCCCATACGGTTATCATATTTGCTTTTGTGCATAAGTAGTATTATTCATTTAGAAATTACAAGTTCCCAAAGTAAAAATTTTTTGCTCTAAAAGCTGACATTGCATTTTATTCATAACTGGTGTATTCATATTGTACCCAGTAATGTACCCAGAAATGCTTTCTGAGTATCTATCTGTGTTCTGGAGTGTCTGCATTGCCAGAGAATGTTTACATTCCTCACTTGATACAATTAAGTAAACACAAGATAACATTATCTCCAGTTTGGATGGGTCCAGATTTCCCGGCAGGGAGCTTGTAAGTCCTGTGTTTAACTAGTTGGATGCTGTTCTAGTAAAAAAAATGGTGGTAGTATATAATATGCTGTAAAAAATCTTTTAGAGCAGAGAAGAAATGCTGGGTTTCATTCCGCTTTAGAATTCTGTCGTTATTTTGAGGATTGAAACATTAACTTTAGAAATCACTCCAACCGCGATACTTCACTAGAGCGGCTGCTACTACATTAATTAACGTAGCAGCGGCCCTGCTAGTGCAGTATCGCGTATACGCTACAATTCTAGTGTGTGGCATCCACAAGCAATGGCCGTTACTAAGGCTAGTAACGCTCGTAGCTTGCACGCACTAGATTTAAGTTATGCTTAAGTATTTAACTCACACTGTGGCAGCTCAATAAGGTTAATGAATCCAATTGACAGGAAGTTATTTCACAGAGAGGAATGCAAGTGTAAAGTGCGTGAGTAGTTCTCACCTGGCCTGAGCTGTCGTTAAATGGAGTGTTACTACAGACTGCAATGTAAAATGAAGCATTCTGAGCTGTCTGCCTTATTTTTTACTAGTTTATGCAGAAGAGGACTCTGTATAGAGAGAAATATACACAGCAGGCACACAGAGAGGGAGGGAGAGAGAGAGAGATACCAAGCATACATATATATATATATACACACACGCACGCACGCGCACGCACGCGCACACGCGCACACACACACACACACACACACACACACACACACACACACACACACACACACAGCCTCGCTCTCTCATTCCCTTGATGTCCTATACAGGCTAGCTGTAATCTTCCTGTAGCTACTCTCACATGCAATAGATAGGTAGGGGAGGAGCACGTGCAGGAAGGGGTGGAGCTACATCCTGCCTGCATGTGCTCCTCCCCTACCTACCTACTGCATGTGACAACACCCTCACGCTTAACGCTTATCGCTACATGGTAATAAGGCAAGCTTCTTTAGTGAATTAACACCTGCGTGTCTGATAAGTTTTCACTTGGCTTATTATCACCAGCGTGATCTTAGTGAATTGTGGCCAATGTTTGCTTTGGTGACATGTTTATGCTCTGCAATGCATGTACTATGTTAGTCTGTTGGTCATACATTCTACTCACCGCTGGTTATAGAGTATAGTGACCACACTGCTGTGTTTTCTCATGCAGCTCCAGATAAAGCACGCTGTGACTGAGGCCGAGATCCAACAGCTGAAGAGGAAGGTGAGAAGGTGTCCACTACAGCAGCTACACCACACAACATCTACAGAACCTTAGACTGGCAGATCTCTTGCTTTGGATCACACAGGGCTGCCAGCAGAATTGTCTGGGCCCCATACTGGACAAACCTACCGGGCCCCCTTCACTCCCCTGTGCCTAGGTAGCTTGAAGTAGCAGGTAGTGATAAATGTATTGTAGTGGCCAGCAGGCACTGGCGTAACAATATGGCCTGCAGCCCCAGCCCCCGCGGGGGGGGGGGGCGCATTTTGGGGTGCTGGAGGGGACGCAGCATGAAGGGAAAGCCATGCTGCACTTCGGTGGGGGGACAGGGGACGGTCCCCCCTTTCCCTCACCTCGGGCTCTCCCCTCTGCACCCCCCTCCAGCGTCGAATAGTTTGTGTATGCGAGCAGCAGAAGATACATACCTTCTGTGCGTTCCAGCGTGGACGTTTCTCCCTCTAGTGTCTGACACGACTTCCTGTATAAACAGGAAGTCGCGTCAGAGGCTAGAGAGAGGAACTTCCATGCTGGATGTTCTATCTTACTAGACAGCATGTTTCGTTAGAGGAGTGACAAGTGACCAGGTGGTAATCCACAAGCTGTGACTGACTACTGCAGTAGGTGTAAGAGCGCCAGTATTCAAACTGCTGGAAAAAGTTTCAGGATAAGAAAGTCTGGACTTTATACAAATACAGGTAGTCCCCGACTTAGAAACACCCGACTTACGAACGACCCGCCTATGTGAACGGCATGGATTCTGTGTTTCCATGGGAACGAGTAAAAAAAAAATTTCAAATTGGACTTGTAGTTTTTGAGAAAATCGATTTCAAAAAATTCATAGGAAAAAATGACTTTTAAACTTGTATAAGCAGGTACAGGGGACAGAGGTGACACAGAAGGGGACACTAGAGGCACAGGGGGGCACAGAGGAGGTACAGGGGACAGAGGTGACACAGAGGGGGACACGGGGCGGCACAGAGGAGATACAGGGGACAGAGATGGCACAGTGCTCCGACTTGAGAACAGATTCAGATTAAGAATGAACCTACAGTCCCTATCTCGTTCGTTAACCGGGGACTCCCTGTATATACAGTATATATGTAGAAACTTTGGACTTGAATTACTTACACAAGTGGTTAATATTACTATATTTACATGTGCAGCTAAAACATGAAGCAAACGATTACTGATTCCCTGTAAACGGTTTTGTGTCACTGTCTGTGTAGCTGGCTGGGCTGGAACAGGAGCGATCTCGCTGGAGGGTGGAGAAGGTACAACTGCAGCAGAGTGTTCAGGAGAATCGGGAGCGGGTGGAGAAGCTGCAGGGATACTGGATGGAAGCCCAGAGTCTGTGTCAGGCAGTAGATGAGCATCTGAAGGAGACTCAGGCGCAGCACCAAGGACTGGAACGCAAGTACAGCAAGGCCAAGAGGCTCATCAAGGATTACCAGCAGAAGTAAGTGAATTGCCCAGAAATGTGCATACAGAGTCATTTAACCACTTAATGACCAGCTGACTTATAAAAACGTCCTGCTAGAGCCTCTTAATGGCTCCAGGACGTTTTTATAAGTCAGACAGTGCTGCTGCCGCTGTGCGCGTTCACGTGCGCGCTCCACACCTGCACGTGCGTTCCCGTGCACGTGAAAATAGTGAGAAAAAAAATCACCATAGAAAAATACACCTTTGTTTCCAAATACTATATTGTCACATACTTTGTACTAGGGACATAATTAAAATCTTGTGATAACCAGGACAAATAGGCAGATAAAATGTGTGTGTTTTATGCACAGTAGCAGTGTTTATATTAGAACTATAGGGGATGAAATTGGAGAAATAGTGTATTTTTTCATTTTTTCCTTGTTTTTCCCTTTAAAATGCATAGAAAATAAAGCAATTACTGAAAACAAGAATCAACCCCAAAAAGCCAAACTGGTGGTGAAAAAAAACAAGCTATAGATCATTTCATTGTGATTAGTAGTGATTAAGCGATTGGCAAATGAAAGGGATGAGCACTGAACGGTGAAAATCGCTCGTCCGTTAGGGTAAAAAACCGCCTTGGGGTGAAGTGGTTAAAGAGACTTTGAAGTCTCTCAAAATACAGGTTTTTATTTTAAAAATCTCTTTCATACCAATGCCCTAACTGAAACGCCGCATCCCCGAGGCTGAACACTAACTAAATCACCCCAAACTCCCCAGCAAAAATCCACGACTTTCTTGGACTTGGATTTTGCTTCCCAGGGAGGCAGAGCTTTGGGCTGTAGCTCTGCCTCCATGCCCGTCAATCCGCGCATATCTCTGCCTCTCCCCGCCTCTCTCAGTGATGGTGTGCTGTTTGCTGTGTGCCCAGCCGGCTGCGCTTGTAACTTCGTCAGTGAGTGGTTTTATGCTTTTAAAGTGACGCTCAGTGCACATACAGTATAGATCACTAATTTTTGAATAAAGTTTTCTATGAATGAGAAGCAGGGTCTGTTCTGACTTTTTGTATTTGGATTTTAAGCTCCTCAACAAGGACACAGACACAACAGTGAGGATGGGTTTGAACCGCCGGTAGATTTTTAGTGTGGTCTGTGGCCCTGTTGAAGAAATTGCCGTGTTATAACAGACAGTAAGTGATAGAGAATCTGGACCGACGCTGTCAGATTAAATCTGAGAGACTGAGGGCGGTTCAGACAGGTTTTTGGTGGTGGGGCTTTTAGCCAATGCTAAACGCTTCTCTGCAAATAAGCAGAGAAGCCCTTGGCATCAGTTTCTTTTTATTCAGTCATCGCGTCATGTTTTGACTCCCCTAGTGGGCACAGTAGCATGAAACATAGCTGATGGGTGTTTACACTAACAACGGGAAAAGCCGATATCATCATTGAAAAATTGCTGTCAATTCAAAAGCAATGGCCATTCACTTGAATGAACAGCGCTCGAGCGACCAATGTAGCGGCCATGAGACCATTACGTTTAATGCCTGAGTGAACACATTTACGAGGACTGTTTCCCAAGGAGATCAGAACTCATTCCCTACGATGACAGTTTGGGGCCGAGTGCTGTATGCATGCATCGCTATCCTAGAGGCTAGTGATGCATCTGTTGCTACAGAGAGGAGAGGAGGGATGACAGGCAGGGGGAGCATGGCAGGGGCGTTGCTAGGATCCTAAGAGATCCGGTGCACTTTTGGGCACTCCCGACGAAAAATGTGTGCGACTATTCACCAGAATGTGGGTGTGGTCATGGGTGGAGCCAAATTTACATAAACTTAACAGCAGTCTAAGTAGACCTGCCCAGCAAAAAGTTGGATGAAGCCCCCTCTGCATTCATTTAAAAAAATGCAGCATATCACATAACTAGGCAGTGCCCCTTAAACAGAACTAGGCAGAGTTACCTGGCTTCTGTGCTGGCTGGTCTGGCTTTCTGGTGGGCGGACTGACCTGCTGCCAGGTTGCCTGGCATTCCCCCATAGCATTCCCTGGCCTTCTAGTGGACCTCTCCCATGCTCCCACAGGCCTCCCATTCAGGCACCACAACTCCCAGCATGCCCCCATAAAGGCGTCACAGCACCCAGTATGCCCACATAGAGGCACTCAGCATAACCCTGATTGATGCACCACAGCTCCCAGCATGTCCACCATTGAGGCACCACAGCTGACTGCCTGGAGGACATTAGGGGAACCCCAGAACAGATCCGGGGCACGTGCCACTGATCTTTGGGGCTAGCGACGCGCCTGGAGCATGGTGGATTGGGCAGATAAGTAGAATAACAAAGCATTATGGGTAATTTTGGAGTCGGACATTGGTTAAGATTGGAGGTCTCCCAAGCATGCGCTACATTCCCAACTGAGGTGGACGTGAATGATGACTTGAGTTTAATCCAGTGTGTGTACTTAGGTTTACCAACAGTCAAGGTGGTTTATTTAAGGAACTGTCTATAACCAAGGATTGAATTTCATTACAATCAGTAGCGTATCCCCCTTTCTCATGAGAAAGCTTTACCTTTTCTTAAATAGATCATCAGGGGGCTCTGTATGGCTGATATTGTGGTGAAACCCCTCCCACTGTGTGATGTCATGGCCATGGTCCTGACATTTAGCTGTCTGTGAACCTCGTTGCATTGTGGGAAATAATGGCATTTCCTACGTCCAAACGAAGCGGTCTCTCCCTCTGTGCATAGAACTCTCAGTAAAGAACATTCCGTACACATCACCTGGCAGAACTAAAGATGTCAGATGTAAATCAGGGAGAGGAAAGATTTTACAATGGGCAAACACCGACTAATCTATAAATTAATATCTTAAAAGAATAAGCAATTTTATTCATTATGTTATTTTTACTACAGTTCCTCTTTAACCACTTGAGGACCACAGTGGTAAACCCCCCTAAAGACCAGGCCTTCTTATTGTTAATTTGCCACTGCAGCTTTAAGGCCAAGCTGTAGGGCCACACGACACAGCACACAAGTGATTCCCCCCCCCCCCCTTTTCTCCCCACCAACAGAGCTCTCTGTTGGTGGGATCTGATCATCCCCCAGTTGTTTGTTTTGTTTTTTTGTAAATATTTATTTTACTTACTTTTATTAAAAATATCTATTTTTTTTCCCCACTATCCCGCCCACCCCCCACCAGCCAATCACGGCGATCGGCTGTCATAGGCTTCTGCCTATGAAAGCTGATTGCTCTCTTGTCCCCCAGGGGGACAGACGTGTCACACGGCTGTCCCCAGTACAGCGCTGCTGCTGATCACAGCGTTGTACTGTGTAAATAGACGGTGATCACGCCGTCTAACAGTCTCAAGACTGAAGACGGGACGGAACTCCGCCCCCCGAGGACATGCGCGCGCACCATGCGCACAATCTCCTTCAGTAGCCGGCTCTAGGACCTGACACCAATTGGCGTTAGGCGGTCCTGGGGCTACCACCGGGGCCATGCCCAATGGCGTGGAGCGGTCTTAGAATAGTTAAGGGATCCCCAAAGTGACGTGTGACATGATGAGATAGACATGTGTATGTACAGTGCCAAGCACACAAATAACTATGCTGTGTTCCTTTTTTTTCTTTCTCTGCCTGAAAGAGTTAAATATCAGGTATGCAAGTGGCTGACTCAGTCCTGACCCAGACAGGAAGTGACTACAGTGTGACCTTCACTGATAAGAAATTTCCCTTTTTATCTCTTTCCTGCTCTCAGAAGCCATTTTCTGCTAGGAAAGTGTTTTATAGTTGGAATTTCTTATCAGTGAGGGTCACACTGTAGTCACTTCCTGTCTGAGTCAGGACTGAGTCAGCCACTTACATACCTGATATTTAACTCTTTCAGACAGAGAAAGAAAAAAAGGAACACAGCATAGTTATTAGTGTGCTAGGCACTGTACATACACATGTCTATCTCATTATGTCACACGTCACTTCGGGTATCCTTTAAGCAAATGTGCAATGAAGCTTCACTAAGTTTATTTCAATCAGCCAATCAGGTGCTGAGGAAGAAAATAGGATGTCTGCTGCATATAACCGAATGTTCTTGCTTCCAGGGAACTGGACTTCTTAAAGAAAGAGGAGATGCAAAAACAAGTTGTGGAGGAGGTGGAGAATGCACACGCCACGGAGATCCAGAGACTACAGGAGAAGGTAGCTATTCCTCCAGCCACACCCACACCACTAAATGCTGCTATTCCTCCAGCCACACCTACACCACTAACTGCTGCAGACTACCTGTGCCATTATTGCTGGCTTATATTCAGTAAGTCAATGACCGAGTCCCAGAGATGGATTCACTACTTAAGGACAAGCAGACTTCTAAAAACGTCCTGCTAGAGCCTCTTAACGGCTCCAGGACATTTTTATAAGTCAAACAGTGCTGCTGCCACTGTGCGCGTGCGTGTGTGCGCGCTCCCGCGCCTGCATGTGAAAATAGTGGTGAAAAAAACACCATAGAAAAAATACACCTTTATTTCCAAATACTATATTGTCACCATACTTTGTACTAGGGACATAATTACAATCTTGTGATAAGCAGGACAAATAGGCAGATACAATGTGTGGGTTTTATGCACAGTAGCAGTGTTTATATTAAAACTATAGGGGATGAAATTGGAGAAAAAGTGTATTTCTTCATTTTTTCCTTGTTTTTTCCCTTTAAAATGCATATAACATAAAGTAATTACTGAAAACAAATATGAACCCCAAAAAGCCCAATTGGTGGTGAAAAAAACAAGCTATAGATCATTTCATTGTGATTAGTAGTGATTAAGCTATTGGCAAATGAAAGGGATGAGCACTGAAAGGTGAAAATCACTCTTGTCCGTTTCGGTAAAAACCCCTTTGGGGTGAAGTGGTTAAGATGTAATCTGGCCCTAGGCAAGGTAGTAGTGTTTGGCCCCCTTGTGGTCCTTTTGGTAAGATGAAGTGAAAAGAGGTAAAGAAGGTGGCAGTTGGTCCCTTTGACACCCACTACACCCCAAGCACCTGCCTAGGTTGCCTGGTGGATGATCCTGCTCTGCCGAGTCTCCCTGGTTTCAGTACACTAAAATGCTTGCTCAGGGTTATATACCACACTTTGCACATTCACATTACTCATTAAAGAGGAACTCCAGCGTAAACAAACACACTGTCAATAAGTTACATTAGTTATGTTAATTAAATAGATAGGTAATATAATCTCTTACCCACCCTGCTTTAAATAATGTTTGATTTCATGAGGGCAGCCATCTTTTTGGTTGAAAGGAGGTGTCAGGGAGCATGAGACACAGTTCCAACTGTCCTGTGTCCTGAGCACCTCTCCCAGTTGCTAGGCAACGTGAATAACAACATAGGAAATCCCATCATGCTCTGCACAGCATCAGGGGAAAAAAGCCCGGGCTTTTTTTTCTTTGATGGGTGGAGCTTTGCTAAAAATGCAGCTAAAAACGATGCTTTGGTAAGAAAAACAAAGTTCTGATGCTGTGAAACTGTAAAAGAAACACCAAGCCTTTTCAGTGCTGCTGAGTAGATTTTTAGTCCGGAGGTTCACTTTAAGCTGCTTCACCACATTAACCAACAAACATGGGTTTTATTTGTCCTTTAGAGAAACTCAGCTTCAAAAGGTACAGAGGCGCTTGGTACAGCCCCGGACTGCTACTGCTTTATGCTCCTAACTGAACTGCCTGAGGAAGTGGAGGAGGAGACTTGTGCAGTAGAGCGGACCGACAGCGATCAGCTATTTCCGCCTATCTCCGAGGCGGAGAGCTGATACTGCGCCTGCGCTGGAGCCGCGAAGGTAAATATTTACATCCCCGCTGTTCAGGGAGCTTTATCTGGGAGAAGCCTCATAGGAGGCTTCCCCCACCCGAGGTGAGTACCCCCCAGGGGAGGTTTTTCTCAATACAGGTTTCTTTAAAATATGTCTGTTGCAGCAACCTTTGGAGTGGCTAGGAGTCCACCTCTACCATGTCCATATTTTTAAACTCTTTATGATGTGGTTTTATCCTATTGGCGCCTCTGCTCACCTGCATCAACTTCAAAAGTGTTCCGATTTGTTTCTCTATGGCATGTAACCCATAGAGGTACTATAAAAATGTGTGAGCAATTCACTATGGGGAACCACTAGCATCATAAAGTCACCCTCCATGATCCTTTTTTTTAGTCTACAAACCCTTTGCCTCCCACTATTACTATAAACTAAGGGGGATAAAAATATCTTCCTCTGTGCAAGCTGGGATGGAGTGACAGAGGTGTGGCCAAACGGCCACTCCCCTCACCTGTCAGAGCACGGTAAATCATGGCCAAGACTTCCCCCAAGACCTCACCTATAGAGGGTCAACAAATGGCGTCAGTGCATCCAGCAGGGATATGGCTTGCATGGTGTAGCTCTACAGATAAATCACCTTTTCATATGTGATATTTGATATTTTCATGATTACTAAAATTAAAAAAGGTTTTTAACCACTTATCGACATTGTAGAATATTAAAACGTCATGTTTGAGCCTGTTAACGGCAACATGACGTTTTAATACGTTGCGCGTTCCCGCCGCCGCCGCTTCGCACATGGGCGCGCCGCTCCCGCTGCCGCCGGTTCCGTCGGGATTTTGTGTTCATCGATTGGGGAAGAGGACCGACTGGTCCTCTACCCAATCGCAATGCCTGGAATGAATGGACGTGACCGCGATCAGCGGCAACGTCCATTCATAAAACAGGAAGCCGTCACAGTGTAGTTAAATGTAGGAAAAAAAGTGAACACTTCTTATAACAGGAAAGTGATCACATACAGGCAAATACATACTTACTCAATACTAATAAAATTAAAAACTTATATTACCAAAGCCTCCCCCCCCCCCCACATAAAAAAACACTCGTAAAAAATCAGTTTAAAAAATGCAGCTTTTTAAATCTATATTTTATGAGGGAAAATTACTTTTACTTTACTACATAAGGGATTGTAATTTTGGACCAGACAAAAAAAAACAAAACAAAACAAAAAAAGAAAAATAACACCTATATTTCAAAATAATATATTGTCGCCATACATTGTGTTAGGGACATAATTTAAATGGTTTATTAACCGGGACAACTGGGCAAATAAAATGTGTTGGTTTTATCCAGGAGAACGTTTAATTTGAAAACTATACTGCCTGAAATCTGAGAAATAATAAATTTTTTTGCATTATTTTCTTATTTTTCCCATTAAAACGCATTCAGAATAAAATAATTCTTATCAAAATGTACTACCCACAGAAAGCCTAAGTGGTGGTGAAAAAAACGAGGTATAGATCATTTTCTTGTGATAAGTAGTAATAAAGTTATTAGGGAATAAAAGGGAGGAGCACTGACAAGTGAAAATTGCTCTGGTCCGTTAGGGTAAAAACCCTTGGGGGTGAACTGGTTAAAAATGTGTTTTTAGTAGTAAACCTGATTTAAAAAAAGCACAAAAATCATCGCTAAACATACTCCTTAATTACGGCATTTCCAAAATACACTAAAGGCGTAATTTGGGTGTTCCACAGACGTGTTGTTCTCTCAAGTTCAAGTTGTTCTCTCTCTTCCTTAATAGGTGGCCGAGTTAGAGAAGAAACTTGTGACTCTTCAGTGTCCCACTGCTCCTTAGAGCACACATTACAGAAGACGGAGACTGTCGGGCGCTTGGTTGGTGCGCTCTGCCCACCACTGCAAGATATGTGTTACTAGTGAGGTCTCCCCCATCTTACTTAAAACCCCAATGTACACGCAGGGGATTGAGCCTTACTCACTGGCATCCTGACATGTGATTGTGGTTCTCTGTCAACAAAGACCTGGACGTCGCTGGGATTCCAACTGACTGTGTTACGACTGTAGCTCTGAGGCCTACATCTATGTATTTGTGCAGACTTTAGGCCCATGTATTCTCGGTGGAACTTGGAACGTGCCATGTGGCAAGATATTGTATTCAGAGGCCTCTCAGGCTGTATCTCATAGGGACTTTGAAAAGACTGGGATCCATATGCCCCCTGGTGGCCTAAGCAATGACTGTGGCCTCCCTTTCTGGATTTTGCGTGTGTCTGTGCTGTGTTCGTGCTGGTGGTCTCTGTCTAATACCTGCCATTGGCATCTCAAGGAAAGTGTGTACCACTTGCCCTCCCCCTCTTCCTGCTTTCTTATGACGTCTGTGAATCCATGCCTATTCTGCTTGCATATAACTGGAGCAACGCTGTGCTGGAGGCTGCCATCCTGTTGGTTGTCACTCTTTGGATTCACTAGGAACTAGAGGTAACCTCAGGAAGAACATCTCATATAGAAAATGTTCGGTTGTCCGCGGCCACCAGTCAGATTTTTCCTGTTTGGCAGCAGGAATCTAAAAGAAGGTATTGCTTCATGGCCTTGAGCAACCCAATGATTTTTTATATCAGACACCCCGAAGAAGGATGTAGCTAAGAACCAATAAAACTGGACATTAAAAATGTTTTGTTGTCCATGCCAACCAGTCAGGTTTTTGGTAGCTGGAATATAAAAGACTTAAGTGATTGTTGGCGTTGAGCAAACCAATGTTTTTTACGTCAGATATCTTGGCAAACTGAGGCTTGGAGCATCAATAAAATGTTTCAGCAATGGGTGGATTCTAGTTGGCTGAAACTTGCACTAGTTTCCTCTATCTTTAGGGATCCTAGTGGCTGTTTCTGCTTGTTGAACGTGCCACAGTCTCTAGCCAAGGGACCTTCAGTATGAGGCCAGACCTAAAAGCATAGGTGTTGAGATATCTTTACTGGAGGACCCAAGAGATTTAGCAAGTTTCTGGTTTGTTCAACCCATCAGTATGTACCCAAAATAGAAATATCGGCTCTTGGTAGACTAACCAGCTCATCCTTTACTTCAAACATGGTGAACTAAATGGTATGTGTTACTGTAGCCCTCATCATGGTTGCCTCCATGGTAAACAAGCAGAAAATACACTGTAAGAAAATAGGTAAGGAATATGAGAGAAGAACGTGGACGTTTGAGCAAATGACATAAGGTAACGTGTATGAGAGTGTGTACATATGAATGCCTGACTGCACCGACCATGTGTGGCTATCATGACATATCCACCATTTTTACACGAAAAATGGCAATACCATCAAGATACGCCTCTTTTAAATGGCCTTGCCACTCATAAGGTCATTGTATCCTTATTGAAGCTGAGGATACTGAAATCTAGACCTACAGAGGCCTTATAGGCCCATATACCAGTAGTATTCCCTCCGGTGGTAATGCCACTGCGCGTACAGTCATGTGTGACATCATGTGCATGACCAGATTATGCAGTTTACATAGCAACAACTGTGACAACAAGCGTGTCTTTAGTGTGTGTGAATGTGTGTAGTGATTGAACATTAATGACGTACATCTATACACGTGAGCTTATTCCAAGAGTGGTGTGCAGAGCATAGTGGTTCAAAGCAACCAATAGATATACCTCTTTCGTAGATCCACTTTCAGTTAAACAAAAAACAAGATCGGATTGGTTGCTGTGGACTACTACATATCATCATTGCTCTCTGTGCTGCTTTTTAAGGCTATGAGTATACTGAGGTGTTTGCACAGCACACAAAGTTATTCTGTGACCGGTTGTGCTGAGTAATGACCAGACCGGAGCCGGCGTATCCACTTTCCAGCATACCCGTTAAACCAGCGTACATTTTCTTCTGCGCTTGCACAATGCATGCGCAGCACCGCCTCTTCACTATACTTGACAATTCGGCATACAAAGAAGTGCACCCAAGAGGGGCTAAGGTTAGATATCCACAGAGGGGGGTTAAGGTCAGCTGCCCAGGGGTGGGGTATAAGTTGTCCACAGGCGGGTGGAGTTTTATTAGTTGCCCACCGGGGGTTATGAGTTGCTCACTGGGGGGGGGGGGTTATTAGTTACCCACCAGAGGGTTGGTTGTTAGTTGACCACCAGGGGTGTTATTAATTGCCCTCCAGGGGGTTTATTAGTTGCCCACTGGGGTGGGGGGTGCCTACAGGGGGGGGGGGTATTAGTTGTCCACCAGGGGGGCTATTAGTTGCCCACCAGTAGAGGGTTCTTTGTGAGGGTAGGGAGAGGTTGGGTCATAGTACAATATCAGTAAGTATTACTACTGCAGCTATCCTAAGAATAGTGTATGGTGAATTGATAGGTATGTTAGTCTGTTGTTTTAACATGTTATACTAACATACAAGTATGCTACTTTGTCATGTATGCTAGATTGTTGGAACACCGGAACTTGTTTGGTTCATGGAGGCCTTCAGAACGGTACTGTCTGATGGTGAGTGCAGCAGAAAACAGCTGGATAGCACAAGTTCCCGTTCAGCTGCTTTCCGCCAGTGTTTGGGAAAAAGCCAATGGCGTACTGAGCTCAGAAAGAACCTAAAATGAGGATGGCCCATCAGGCTCCTGTTCTGGCTTTGCTGAAAGGAACAGAATCAGACTTGGCGAAAGCACAGTGCAGACACTTTGGTATCCAATAACCTTAAATTAGCCCAACAAATGTGTATGTACAGGCTTTCCTCATCCCCGCTGTATATAGCTTTTTAGAACTGTGAGTTAGTTTATAACATTCTAGGAACATCTGCATCTAGAGCAACACGTGCAACGCAGATGCACAGCTAATGATGACAATGCCACTGGCAAGGAAGCTGCCGGCAGCCATGTTTATTGCTGGCAATCCCTTTTTTGTGAAGGAAAGAAAGGATGGACAGACGGAAATAGGCTTCTGTGGTCATGTGACACCGAGAAATCTGGCGCTGCCCTCTAAAAGAAGAGGGTGGGGCTTATCTGTATATTTTGAACAAAAGGGATGCATGGGGCAAGAGGGACTGCCACTAGGGGGTGTGAAGAGGTATTAGAAAGAGGTTGAATGATGCTGTGCCAAATTACTATCTGTCTATTTATTGGTATGTTATGGGAAAAAAAGTGAATGGATGTACATAGGACATTTTAAAAGTGAAATGGACTGGAAAGTGGAAAAGCAAAGCATTCTGGGGGAATTTGAATCAAAGCAAACTTTGGCATTAAACAGACTCTGATCAATCTCATGTCGTTGCTTTTTTTGTGAAACTTGTGATACGGACAAAGGTGAATGCACCTCACAGACTAAACAAATTGCAGCAATATCGAATAATTCATTAACCTTCTTCATTAACCTTCATGACTGTGGCTGTCAGACTCCTGCAATGCACGCTCCCCCCCCCCCCCCCCCCAACTAAAGACCCAAAGTGGTTTGGGGAGAATGTCGCACCTCTTGCAATTTACAGTAAGGTAGAGTTATTAACATTATAATCCAGGTTATGACTTATAATACTGTATATGCAATGTTGTCATTTATTCAGAGGTTAGGCTATAGCTCAGTTTGCAGGGAAAATAACAATTAAGGGCTCGTTTCCACTATTGCGGTGCAGAATCGCCTGAATTCCACCGCTGATGAAATCGCATGCGGATGCGATTCCCCATGCGTTTTTGCCGCGAATTCGCATGCGAATTCTCATACGTGAGGGTATATGCGATTTTAACTATGTCACTGCCTGTGTGAATTTACATTCGTACCTATGCGAATTCGCGACCAAAAAACGCATGACAAAGCCGCATGCGATTTCCCTATTAAATACATTGCATGCGATTCGCATGCATTCCACTCGCAGGCGAATTCTGCGGCTCTTTTGTGCGTTTTTTCACCGCTGAAAAAAACGCACCTCAACAACGCTACAGTGGAAACAGGCCCATCCACTTGCATTACATGTGCGCATCCACGTGCGTTGGACGCATGCGGATTCGCGATAGTGGAAACGAGACCTAAAGGAGGAAGAGAGGGGAAAAGAAAGGAGGAAAAAGAGGAGGAAATAGAGAGAAGAGGAGAGGGTGGATCCCCAGAGAGCCAGCTCCTTCGGAATCCAGAGAGGAAGGAGAGAAGAGAAGCTAAGTTGAAGGGTCTACGCCGAACCAACCCAGTTTGACCTCGTGTTATCTGGTTGTTCACATAAGTTTGCCCAGAAAATTAAATGATCCCCATCACGAAGGGAATGAGATGTGGTGCTATGGGTCCAGAGAGCCAAGTTTTCCTATCACTGGCCTAGAGGCATAAAAAGTATAAATCAGGCCTTGCATAGTATAACAAGTCACCGTGTACACATAACGATTTACCAGGGCCTTACATGAGAGACAAGCTGTAGGGTCAGCCGTAACTGCTGTAGCTTCTCATTAAGGGCCACGCTTGGCATCACGTTTGGGAATTGACAGTACAGTTGCAGCTTAAGGTATCCATTCCAGGCATACATATATATTTCATGGGTCCGGATGTCTCGCTTGGACATGAAAGGCTCCCAGACAATGGTAACCAGAGGCAAGCTCTTAATTACGGTCAGTCATTAGGCAGAAGCACACCTGGGGACCCCATAAAAACCACAGCTGCTCCACATTTACACTAATAGGTGATCCTCAAACGGTGTGTATAGATAGCCAGTCTCTTGTGTTCTATAGAATTCTAATGATCATGATGTCTTTACTGGAAGCCCGGAGACATCTCCATAAACCACCTCACGGTGATGAGAAAAAGGGACGCCTTCAAACGCAAAACTATTAAGGGACAACTGAAGCACATCTATTTCCTGTTAAACAATACCAGTTGCCTGGCAGTCCTGCTGATCTATTTGGCTGCACTAGTGTCTAAATAACACCAGAAGCAAGCATGCAGCTAATCTTGTCAGATCGGACAATAATGTCATGCCTAGTACACACCATACAATTTTCTGTTAAGGTGGCCATACACTGGTCGATTTGCCATCAGATTCGACCAACAGATAGATCCCTCTCTGATCGAATCTGATCAGAGAGAGATCGTATGGCCACCTTTACTGCAAACAGATTGTGAATCGATTTCAGCCTGAAACTGATCACAATCTGTGGAGCTGCCCCTGCTACCGCCCCCTCCCCCCCCCTGCATACATTACTTGTTCCGGCTGGCCCGAGTCCCCCTCTGTCCCCGCAGCTTCTTCCGCACTCCAGACCGTTCCTGCAGCTACTGAACTTCCTGTCCAGGGGAAGTTTAATCAGTAGAGGGCGCTCTACTGTTTAAACTTCCTGCCGGGACAGGAAGTTCTGTGTAGCTGCAGCCGGTCCGGAACCCAGCGCGGAAAGAAGACAGCGGGGACCAGGGGACTCGCGCCGGCCGGAACAGGTAATGTATACCCGCTGTATTGCGTCGGTCGTCGGGCATTCGAACGCCGCTATCGATGCACACCCGACCCGCCGGTGATCGAGAATAATCTTCCGCATGGACCGACGGGAATCGACGGGAGCGATCGATTTCGGACGGAAATCGATCGTTCTGTCAGCGGTGTGCGTGGCGTTTTCACAGCCGATTCGATCACTGTGATCGAATCGGCCATATATCAGCGGGAAAATCGTTAGGTGTATGAGCCCCTTTAGATTATTTTCTGTAAAGTACTGGGAGAGGCTGGTGATTATCTCTGGTGCATTGTCTTCTGGTTATCTCCTGCTAAGTAGAACAATGCCTAATTGCTCGGCAGATAAATGGTTATGCTGGGAATACACGTTACGTTTTGTGCTTTCGATTCGGCACGCAATCTATTAGCCATTTGATTTTCTGCTCGATTCTCTTGTTTTCCACTCGTTTTTCTTATCTTTTTTCCATTCACTTCTATGAGAAATCGAGCGGAACATCGGACATGTTGGAATTTTATCATCGAAGGCATTGATCGGAACGATTCTTCGCAAAAAACGTACCGTGTAATCCCAGCATTAGATAGATCATTTCCAACATGTTGGCAATTATCTATCTTGCAGGTAAAGGTACGTACGCATGCACTACCGCCGGCAACGACGGGTCCGCCGGACCCTCCCGCTGGGCGGACGTTCCAGCGACAGTAGTGCGTGTGTACAGTCTGTCAGGCAGACTGATAAGGCTGTTTCTTAACGATCCGCTCTTGTTCAGAAACAGCCTTATCAGTCCATCAACAGCGCGTACACACTTGCTACTGTCGGCTGAACGTCCGCCCAGTGGGAGGGTCCGGCGGACCCGTCGTTGCCGGCGGTAGTGTGTGTGTACGCACCTTAAATCTAATGCTGGGAATACAAGGCTCGATTTTGAACCATTAAGATGGCTGAATTGATCATTTCCGACATGTCCGATCTCCCACCCAATCGTTCGCCGCTCGATTCTGCATGGAGGACAATGGAAAAAGATAAGCAACCCAAGCGGAAGATAAGAGAATCGCCCGCGGAAATGGAGCGGCGAAACGATCGAGCGGGAGAATCGAGCGTAAAATCAAGCCGTGTATGCCCAGCATAAAGGTTCATACACACATACCAACTATCTGTCCAACTATCTGCCAAACTGGTCTTTTATGCCTAATACACACAGTAAGATTTTCCGTGCGATAGATGGATTCGATAGATAAAATCCGTCATGTCCGCTACTGCTCACGATCGTTTCCGCGCTCGATTTCTCCTAGCGGTGAATGGAAAAAGATAAGAAAAATAAATGAAGAAACGAGAATCGAGCGCAGAATCGAGTGCGGAATCGTGCAGGAAAAATGATCGGGGCGCAAAATCGCACAGAAAATCTTACCGTGTGTACCCAGCATAAAGCCCCATTCACACCCTCAACAGCGGTCTTTTATGCAGCACAATTGTCAAACAGCTTTTGTTGTGAAACAAGTTTAACCACCCTGGCGTTCTATTAAGATCGCCAGGGCGGCTGCATGAGGGTTTTTTGTAAATAAAAAAAAAACTATTTTATGCAGCCAACTTTAGTTGGCTGCATGAAAGCCCACTAGATGGCGCTCCGGAGGCGTTCTTCTGATCGCCTCTGGCGGCCAAAATTAACACGGAAGGCCGCAATGAGCAGCCTTCCGTGTTTGGCTTCTCCTGTTGCCATGGCGACGAGCGGAGTGACGTCATGGACGTCAGCCGACGTCCTGACGTCCGCCGCCTCCGATCCAGCCCTTAGCGCTGGCCGGAACTATTTGTTCCGGCTGCGCAGGGCGCAGGCGGCTGGGGGGACCCTCTTTCGCCGCTGCTCGCGGCGGATCGCCGCAGAGCGGCTGCGATCGGGCAGCACACGCGGCTGGCAAAGTGCCGGCTGCGTGTGCTGCTCTTTATTTCAGCAAAATCGGCCCAGCAGGGCCTGAGCGGCAGCCATCGGCGGTGATGGACGAGCTGAGCTCGTCCATACCGCTAAGATGGTTAAACAACTATAAAAATTATTTTGCTATTGTTCAAAAAGCTGATAAGAAGTCAATCCAACAGTTTATCAGTCTTGTCAGCTGTTTGAACAAGAGCAAAATACTTTTTTAGTTGTTTCAACTTGTTCCACAACAAAAGTTGTGTGGGGCTTAACCTCCCTGGCGGTAAGCCCGAGCTCAGCTCAGGGGGAGATCTCAGCCCCTGGTGGGGCGATTTTGATACTGTAAAGTGCTGTACGCGCAGCTAGCACTTTGCTAGCCGCGCATACAGCTTGATCGCCGCCGCTCTGCGGCGATCGCCCGCACGCAGCGGCGCAAGAGGCCCCCCCAGAGCCCTGCGCTGCCCGGACCAATGAGTTCCGGGCAGCGCTATGGGCTGGATCGGAGACGTCTAACGTCAGGACGTCCATGACGTCATTCCGATCGTCGCCATGGCGTTCCCCTGTTTGCTATTGTTGCCGGTGACGATCGAACTAGAGGGACACATGCGCCCTCTAGTGGAGTTTCATGTAGCTACCACTCTGGTAGCTTTACATGAAACATAAATTTTTTTTTTAAAAAATTGGATTTCTGCAATTTTTGCAGAAACAATTAACCACCAAGGAGGTTAAAGGAGTTCTGTGGGGGTGTCCTGGAGATAAAAACAGTCACTTACCTGGGGCTTCTATCAGCTCCCTGAAGTAGTTATGTCCCTCTGCCGATCTCCGCCGCCGGCTCCGGCTCCATGCTTTCAACTGCGGCGCGCACCTGCTCGGTTCCGCCCGCGTCATCAGAAGCTTACTGCACAGGCGCAGTACAAGAAACCTGTGTACTGCGCCTGCGCAGTAAGCTTCCAATGACACGTAAGGGAGCCCGCATTATTCGTCTGTCGTCAGACGAATAATTGACCGGGCTGGCGGCGGAGAGCGGCAGATCGGAGGAGGACGGCGTGGGACCTTACTGCTTCAGGGAGCTGATAGAAGCCCCAGGTAAGTGACAGTTTTTACTCCTAGGACATCCCCACAGAATCCCTTTAACCTCCTTAGCGGTAGCCCTGAGTCAGGCTCGGACGGAAATACGCAGCTCAGAGCAGTAATCCTGAATTGGATCCATGGGAGGTGAGGAATGTGCAGAGCTGGCGCAGATCTATCTAGTGGTAGGATTTTTAGGGTCTGAAAGCTTGTGAAAAGATTGCACTGCTTTTGGAAAAAGAATCTGGAAATAATCATACCGCCAGGGGTTATCAGACAAGTTTGGTAGATAGTTGGTAGGTGTGTATGAACCTTAAAGGGACTCCGAGCTCTGAAAAAAAAGGAAAGTTGTACTCACCAGGGGCTTTTTCCAGCCCAGTGCTGGTCGGGAGGTCCCACGCCGGCGTCCTGGCTCCTCTCCTTCTCCCCGCTCCGGAATGGCTGGCAGGCCGCAGCCCGGGCGACACTCTCCCGAGTGTCGGGCTGCTTCTTCCGCATGTGACGCGGATTACGTCACACGCCGGCCGCCTCGCGTCATCACGGCGGCCGGCGTGAAAGTACTGCGCATGCGCGCTTTGTTCGCGCATGCGCAGTACTTTCACGCCGGCCGCCGTGATGACGCGAGGCGGCCGGCGTGTGACGTAATCCGCGTCACATGCGGAAGAAGCAGCCCGACACTCGGGAGAGTGTCGCCCGGGCTGCGGCCTGCCAGCCATTCCGGAGCGGGGAGAAGGAGAGGAGCCAGGACGCCGGCGTGGGACCTCCCGACCAGCACTGGGCTGGAAAAAGCCCCTGGTGAGTACAACTTTCCTTTTTTTTCAGAGCTCTGAGTCCCTTTAACAGAAAGTCTAACTGAAAATTGTATGGTGAGTCCCTAGCATCAGAAACACCTGATCTGCTGCATGCTTGTGCAGGGTCTATGGATAAAAGTATTTTAGAGCCAAATAGATAGCAGGGCTACCAGGCAACTGGTATTGTTTACATGCAAATAAATATAGCAGCCTCCATATTATTCCCACTGCCGTTTCCAGTTAGCTGATGAAGAGACACGCTTTAGGTGGCCATACACTCTTTAGATTAGCAGCAGATAGATCATCAGATAGATTTCTGATCTATCTGATGTGTTTAGGAACATTTTTTATTAGGAACAGATTTCCAATAGATTTCAGTAGGAAATGTATTGAAAATCGATCTGATGGCATTTTTTTGCCATCAGATTTCAATTAGGTCCAATGCAAAATGATAAGCAATCTCAACAGATCGACCTAGATTTTCCAGCATGTCAGATCGATTGAAATCGATCGAAATTGGCCGCAAATCGGTCGGCCAGTCAATCGATTTGCGATCGGCCGCTAATCGGCTCAGTGTATGAGACCCTCTTGACTTAGCTCTGGTCAGACCGTTTGTGGGACAGGTAAAGGAAGCTTTGGAATGGGGAGAAGATGAATCTCCCTTGAAGTCTAAAAGAAAGAAGTATTATAAGCACCTAAATAAAGTTTCCCTATGATGGAAGAAGTAAAAGATATTGATGTACAAGAGTGGGAAAGAACAGTAAATAAGTTGAGAAACAAACTTAAAGTGGATCTGAAATGAAAAACTAACTATAACAAGTAACTTGTCTATATATCTTATCTAAAGTTTAGATAGTTTACACAGCAAATCTAGCTGCAAACAGCTTCAATAGTTTATGATTATTTATTCATGTGATACGAGGCCAGCCATGTTCTGTTTGTCACATTGTCACAGGCTGAGGGCTAGAGATGCTATCAGCTTGCCTGTGTGTAAATTCAGTCCCCTCTCCTCCTCCCCTCTGAAATCTCTGGCTAGTAACCTACTCCTCCTCCTACCCAGACTGAGCTCCCATAAGCCCTTGCTACAGTGCCAAGGCACTCTATAAAGCTGTGGGCAAGGCTTGTTTAGTTTATAGGGAAATAGTGTATTTAAACAAAACAAAACAAGTATTTGGTTTGAGGAATGCCCTATAAACTATATGAAAGGAACACAATTATGCAATGAGTAAAAGTTTATCTCGGATCCACTTTAAGAGATTGTACCCCATGACTGAACAAGATGAGAAAGAGTTTGAATCTGCGGCAATCGTGGATGCATCCATTATGAAATTGGCTGGGAATGTCACCCTGCCATTAGAAGACGCAATCGCTTTCCGAGATTTAATGGATCGTCGTTTCGTTACATAGTCATAGAACTGAAAAGAACTTATCTGGCAACTGGGGAAGCAGCTAGGCCTGAGGTTGCTGTCTTCAGTAGCCAAGGCTTGCAAAGTGTGGACCACTAATAATCAGAGTACAGTAAGACGTGGTGTAGATCAGGGGGCGATTATTACAGCGTTGGATGAACTGAAGTTAGCCACAGATTTCATAGGTGAGGCGGCAGTGGATATGCTCAGATGTATGGGAAGAACAATGTTTTCTACTATGGCTAAAAGAGCCCTGTGATGCCCTGAGCTGCCAACTCATCATCGGAATAGATTTGTACTAAGATTCCGTACCATGGAGTAACTCTGTTTGGTCCCAAAATGGATAAGGCTATTTCCCGTGTGACTGGCAACATTTTGGTATACTGTATGTTTAAACAATAAAGGGATAGATTTGAGGTTTAGATAGATTTTTCAAGACAAACACACATAATTTAGAGCTGTTAAATTGGACATAGACATTTGATTCTTACATGGTTGGTAGCAACGATGGGGTCATCTATTGGTTGTTCATGGTATTAAAGAGGAACTTAAACCAAGAATTTGGCTTCATTCCAATCAGTAGCCGATACCCCCTTTCCCCTGAGAAGTCCTTACCTTTTCCTCGAAATAGATAATAAGGTCTGTATGGCTGATATTGTGGTGAAACCCCTCCCACAGTGTGATGTCATGACCATGGTCCTGACAGTTTGCTGCCTGTGAACCTGGAACCTTGTTGTGGGAAATAACTTATTTTTCCAACCACCTCTGTGCATAGAACTCTCTGTGTGTATTTAGAGCTAACAGCCTGTCTAATTCTCCCTTATCTGGAAGTAATGAGCCACTGTAATTTGAGCTGTCATCTTTGTCTGAACTGTGTGTTGTGCTGTTTAGACAGGCTATTTGTAAACAACCCAACTCAGGGGTATCAAACTCAAATACAAAGTAGGCTGAACACTGTACACTGGGACCTAGTTGCAGGCCAATCTCAATGTCTACTGGCCACCTTCCTCCCTTATGAAGTCGTCTGGTGTCTAGCGGTCCTTCCTTCCCTATACAGTTCCCTGGTGTTTAGTGGCCCCCATCTTCCCCCATACAGTTCCCTGGTGTCTAGAGACCCTCACCCCTTCCTATACAGTTTCCTGGTGTTTAGTGCTATTCCCTTAGCTCCCCATATTATTTGGCTTCCCTGGTGCTCTAGGGCTCCACCTCCAATATAGCTTCCCTGGTGGTCTAGAGGGGGCCAAACATAATGCAAAGTGGGGAAAGCACTTGAGGGCCAAATTTAATGGCTCTGAGGGCCTAAATTTGGCCCGCGGGCCGGAGTTTGACAAGTATGCTTTAACTATTTCTGTGATCCCATCAAACCAAGAAGTAACTACACTGCAGAATCTCTGAGGAACTATAACCTCTAACAAGGAAATATTTTTCTGTAAAATGTATTATGCTGGTGTAGAGCAGAGAGGAAGTCCTCCGGGGTTTAGGTCCGCTTTAAGCACGGAGCCTTCAATGCAGCAGCACCAAGTCTTGTACACCAGTAAGTAACAGAACACCTCTAATGTTCCCTTTGCACCGTCTGCTTGCTGGAGAATTCAGCCATCTGTGTCAGTGAGAGATAACAGACTGCACTGCTGGAAAGAGGAGTACAGATGGTCAATGGAATGCTAATAATTCTGTGCACCATGCAAATTTAATGCAGGTCGTATGCAGCTGAGAACCGGGCCAAATACAATTAACAGGAAATGTATTTGTTTGCCCGACATCCAATCTGCATCCATTAAAGGGACTCCGAGCACCTCTCATGGGCATGTCTTTAAGACTCCGACCAGTACGGCAAAGTAAAGATGCATATCTTTCTGTAGCGTGTGCTCTCCTCTTTCATTTGATGCCTGAATCGCCGTTCTACACCAAATCATTTTTGTTCGATTTCAATTTAAATATCGTGGCTGCCATCTTGGCTATGTTATAACATCCGGGTCACCCCCATCTTCTCTGTTAGAGAAGTGCATCACTGAATGAAGCAGGAAGAGGAAGTGACACGCATGGCCATTGCAAGAGGCTCCTCCAGAGGGGTCATAGCACGACTTTGTTGGAAGTCATCTGGCTTAAAGGCATGCTCATGAGAGGTGCTCGGAGTCCCTTTAAATTTGCTGGCAAAGCAACTCTCTTACCTTGCAACACTGAGTCCTCGATTCATATCCCAGCTTGGGCACTATCTGCAAAGAGTTTGTATGTTCTCCCCTTGTCTGTGTGGGTTTCCTCCTGGCACTCTGTTTCTTCCCACATCCCAAAAAAAACATGCAGAAAAGTTAATTGGCTTTCCCCTTAAAGCCCTAGACTGTGATACATACACCACCGCACAATAATACATACATAGCCAATGCCATATGACTGTGGTGGAGATTAGATTGTGAGTCCCTCTGAGGGACAGTCAGTGACAAGACAACATACTCTGTACAGCGCTGCGGAAGATGTCAGCACTATATAAATACTAAATAATAATAGGCGGACTTCATTCTATCAATTGCCCTTTTTTATCCAATATGAGTTGTTAAAGGTGAACTTCAGCCTAAACAAACATTCTGTCATTAAGTTACATTAGTTATGTTAATTAAAATAGTGTAATTATTATTATTATTCAGTATTTATATAGCGCCAACATATTACGCAGCGCTGTACAGTGTATATATATATCTTGTCACTAACTGTCCCTCAAAGGAGCTCACAATCTAATCCCTACCATTGCCATATGTCTATATAATGTAGTGTAAGTACTGTAGTCTAGGGCCAATTTTTTTTTTTTTAGAGGTAGCCAATTAACTTATCTGTATGTTTTTTGGAATGTGGGAGGAAACCGGGGTGCCCAGAGGAAACCCACGCAGACACAGAGAGAACATACAAACTCTTTGCAGATAGTGCCCTGGCTGGGATTCGAACCAGGGACCCAGCGCTGCAAGGCGAGAGAGCTAACCACTACACCACCGTGCTGCCCTAATTGTAATACAATTTCTTACCCGCCCTGTTTTAAAAGAACAGGCAAATCTTTATTTCATGGGGACAGCCATGTTTTTCATGGGGGCAGACATCTTTTTGGTTGAAAGGAGGTGACAGGGAGCATGAGACACAGTTCCAACTGTCCTATGTCCTGATCACCCCTCCCAGCTGCTAGGCAATGAGAACAACAACATCAGAAATCCCATCATGCTTTGCACAGCATCAGGGGACAAATGCCCAGGCAGATTTCTTTGATGGGGCGGAGCTTAGCTTCTGTGCAGCTAAAAATGAGGCTTGGGTAAGAAAAACAAAGTTCTGATGCTGTGAAACTATTAAAGAAACGCCAAGCCTTTTCAGTGCTGCTGAGTAGATTTTTAGTCTGGAGGTTCACTTTAAGATTGTACAAAGATTGTGCAATCAGATTGTATAGTTTATGACCAATACTTCCTTTAGCTCTGAGTTTTACATAACAGGCATGGAAAGTTCTGGGGAGAGCATGTCTGCCAATATAGGTGCACACAGAAGTGACACAACTGGTGGTGAAATGATTCATGGTGGCTGGCTGGCACTGGCTGCACTTTCTCCCACGAGACGTAAACTGTAGGCCTGCATTTTACGGTACACGCTGCTAAGGAAACCCGCGGTAATGAACAGGTCAGCTTACGTGTGAGATGTATCACTGATTACACTACCCGGCGCAGAAATAGCATAGGCCAGCAGGAAGAATACGAGCATTAAAAATACATGGGCAGCATGCATATTTCATGCCTTAGCTGGTGTTGTGGGGGTAGAGGAACTTAGAGAAGCTGCAGGTCTCCCACCTTGTACAAGCGTCTGTTGGCCATTACTGAGATGCTGCTGGACTCGATGGGTAACAGAGGACCTTGCTGAGATCTTCAACAGGTAGGTGCGAGTCTCATCTTCTCCTGTCAGTATGGGGCAATGGTGTACATACTATAAGGCTCCCCAAACTTATCCCTCCTCATGGGAAGGTTGGCCAGCAGTCACCTGCTGCATCTGCAGACAGGGCCGGTGCTACCATAGAGGAAAAGGGGGCAATTGCCCTGGGGCCCCAGAGCCTGTAAGGGCCCCCAAGGTGTCTCCCCCAACTTAACTGTTGCTCCTCAGTGCCCCTGCAGAGTCTTTGGCTGAGCCAGATGGTGTCATACTCAGCATCAGGGTCCATGGGTGGAAATTTGGCTGCAACAAAGGGTCCCTACTGCCAATTTGTGATTGGGGGGTGTCTATTGGAGGCCCCGGGTTTAATCTTGCCCAGGGGCCCCATTGTTATTAGAACTGGCCCTGTCTGCAGACACTAGAGTGCTGGACAAGGCACCTGCTGTCCCATGTCTACAGCAGGTAAAAGTACAACTCCATCTTTCTGTTTAAAGGGGCACTATGGCGAAAAATTGTAAAATTTAAAATATGTGCAAACATATACAAATAAGAAGTACGTTTTTTCCAGAGTAAAATGAGCCCTAAATGACTTTTCTCCAATGTTGCTGTCACTTACTGTAGGTAGTAGAAATCTGACAGAAGCGACAGGTTTTGGACTAGCCCATCTCTTTATGGGGGATTCTTGGGGATTTATTTATTTTCAAAAGCACTTTGTGAATGGCATTGCATAGCGCCAAGCGGATCGCACAAGTCCAGTCTTATCAGCTGAACGACAAACTGTACACGCGCCCTATTTGACGTCCAAACGACCGGTCGTTCAAACATCCAAACGACAGGTTGTTTGTGAAAATCCGACGTGTGTATGTACCTTAAAGTGAATGTTTACCGAATTAAAAAAGAAAAAGTCAGATACTCACCTAAGGAGAGGGAAGGCTCGGTCCTAATGAGCCTTCCCCCTCCTCTCCCGGTGCCCGGTCCCGCGCAGGATCCCCCGTGGCAGTATTCGACCAGTTCGGTCAAATACTGCCACTTCCGCATGCCTTTGGGAGGTTTCGGAAGCCTTCGGGAGCACTCGGGCTCCCGAAGACGGGCCGCTCCATACTACGCATGCGCGAGCGCCCTCTATGATGCACTCGCGCGTACGTAGTATGGAGCGGCCCGTCTTCGGAAGCCCGAGTGCTCCCGAAGACCTCCGACGTCCCTGCAGTGGCGGACGCGAACGGGGGAGCCAGCGCAGCACCGAGGGCACCGGGAGAGGAGAGGGAAGGCTCATTAGGACCGAGCCTTCCCTCTCCTTAGGTGAGTATCTGACTTTTTCTTTTGTAATCCGGTACCCATTGGCTTTAAGGCTAAAAGTATTAGAGGCAGAGGATCAGCAGGACTGCAAGGCAACTGGTATTGCTTATAAGGAAATAAACATGGTAGCCTCCATAACCCTCTCATTTCCATTGTCCTGTAATAGAGTGGTAGCCATAATAGAAAATCATTTAGAGGTGTGGCTTAAAACAATGCAGGCTGGACTTTTACTTCTCTTGATATAACCCTCTGCCAGGTTGTGAGAACGAAATGTAATTGTTCCACTAATGTAATCTAATTGGCCAGAGTGTGTAATTAGACCGGCAACACAACAGTGTGTACTAATGGCCCATACTCACGAGCAACATTTCTGCACTGTCGCTAGCACATGGGAGTGTGTGCGCGACAGTTCGGCGTCGCCACGTCCCTGCGCGTACACACGCGGAAGAGGGATCAGCGGTGCGACGGAAGCTGTCGCCGACGTTCCTCCTCCCCCCGCCGGAAGCTCCGTGTTCTAAAAGAGGTTGCTGTCGCTAGTCCGCATACTCACGCACCAATCGCCTGGCGACATCAGCGACGAGCGACGGTTCGGGGAGCGCGCCCGTGCAACGCCTCATACGCGCGCGCCGCGTGTTGCGGCGACAATTGTAGCCCGTGAGTATGAGCCATCAGCCTTGGAACTAGTGGACCTTGTTATGACACTGCAGCTAGGGGCTGGTTCTTGCAGACAAATTACATTAACATTATTATTTATATAGAGCTGACATCTACCGCAGCGCAGTACAGAGTATACTGTCTTGTCACTAACTGTCTCTCAGAGGGGCTCACAATCGAATCCCTGCCATATTCGTATGTCCATCATTGTCTAGGGACAATTTTATAGGGAAGCCAATCAACTTATTTGCATGTTTTTGTGATGTGGGAGGAAACTGGAGTGCCCGGAGGAAACCCACACAGACACTGGGAGAACATACAAACTCCGTGCAGATAGTGCCCTGGCTGGGATTGGAACCAGAGTCCATCGTGCTGCCCATTATTTATTTATTTATTTATTGTATTTATAGAGCGCCAACATATTACGCAGCACTGAACATTAATTTAGGTTACAAACAATATTTAGGGGTGACATACAGCAATATGACAATACAGGAATACAAGAAAGACCAGATCACACAGCACAGTATGAGTACAAGGTAATGCTTAGTCACTGGATGGAGCATGGAGATCACACAGCACAGTATGAGTACCAGGTAATGCTTAGTCACTGGATGGAGCATGGAGATCACACAGCACAGTATGAGTACAAGGCAATGCTTAGTCAGTCACTGGATGGAGCATGGAGATCACACAGCACAGTATGAGTACAAGGTAATGCTTAGTCACTGGAGGGGAGCATGGAGATCACACAGCACAGTATGAGTACAAGGTAATGCTTAGTCACTGGATGGAGCATGGAGATCACACAGCACAGTATGAGTACAAGGTAATGCTTAGTCACTGGATGGAGCATGGAGATCACACAGCACAGTATGAGTACAAGGTAATGCTTAGTCACTGGAGGGGAGCATGGAGATCACACAGCACAGTATGAGTACAAGGTAATGCTTAGTCACTGGATGGAGCATGGAGATCACACAGCCCAGTATGAGTACAAGGTAATGCTTAGTCACTGGATGGAGCATAGAGATCACACAGCCCAGTATGAGTAGAAGGTAATGCTTAGTCACCGGAGGGAAGCATGGAGATTAGGCAAGTTAGGTTCACTCAGATGCATAGGATGGGTGCACAGTAATGGAGGTGCATGATCAGGTAGGACACAAAAGGAGGAGGACCCTGCCCAAAGGCTTACAATCTAGAGGGAGAGGTAGGGACACGAGAGGTAGGGGACCAGAGTTCAGCTGCGGGTTTAGAGCAATAATGAGGGGGGTAGGCCAGAGTGAAAAGGTGAGTTTTGAGGGCTTTCTTGAAGGTGTTGAAGGAGGGGGCTGCCCTAATGGGTGGAGGTAGGGAGTTCCATAGTGTTGGAGCAGCTCTTGAGAAGTCCTGGAGGCGTGCATGTGACTGGGTGATGCGGGGGGGCGGTCAGGCGAAGTTCATTGGAAGAGCGGAGTAAGCGGTAAGGTGTGTATCTCTGAGTAAGATCAGAAATGTAGGTTGGACAGGTTTTGTGGACGGATTTGTAGGTCAGACACAATATCTTGAATCTGATTCTGGACTGGATAGGAAGCCAGCGGAGGGATTCACGGAGGGGATCCGCCGTGGTGGAGCGATGGGAGGAGTGGATAATTCTGGCTGCCGCATTCATGATGGACTGCAGTGGGGCTGTTCGGGTCATAGGGAGACCAGACAGCAGGGCATTGCAGTACATTCATCGTGCTGCAAATCAGAATACAACTGTGATTGGGTAAGAGTCATAGATATATAATGGAGGTTTGGTAATATTACAGATTCCACTGATCTCAGCTCTCACCCGACTAGAGAAATATAAATCAGAGAATATCATGCCTGCTGGACTTTGTGGTTCCTCACCCTCAGACTGCAGTGATACAGGGGGTAGACTAGGCTGCGTGGTGCAGCCCCTGATGCCGGAGGGATAAAATGCTCATAATCCTCCCTTATTAATCCCAAAGAGGGATTTGATTTCTATGCGAGGCTTATGCTGCGAGGCACATATCTGACCCACATCTGCAAGATAACGATGGACAGCGGGAGCGGACATCACCGGTATGTGACACAATTCAAATGTCCTGATGGCAGGAGGAGGTGTACTACTCACATTATATCAATACAGCGGGGAAGGGGCAGAGATCAGGGTAACACAATGAAGGAAAAACTCAGCCACAGAGGGGTAACCACAGGCACAGCGTCTTAATCCCAAACTATGGGGCCTACAATGTAGGCACGCACACACACACACACACACACACACTGTACACACACATACATATACACACTGTACACACAGTGTACACACACACTGTACACACACACTATACACACACTCACTCACTGTACACACACTCTCACTGTACACACACACACCACACACACACACACACACACACACTATACACACACACACACACACACACACACACACACACACACACTCTCACTGTACACACACTCTCACTGTACACACACACACACACACACACACACTATACACACACTCTCACTGTACACACACACACACACACACACACACTATACACACACACTACACACACACTCTCACTGTACACACACTCTCACTGTACACACACACACACACACACACACACACACACACACACACACACACACACACTGTACACACACTGTACACACACTGTACACACACTGTACACACACACACACACACACACACACACTGTACACATACTGTACACTGTACACACACACACTGTACACATACATACACACACACACACAAACTGTACACACACACACACTGTACACAAGCACACACTGTACACACACTGTACGGGGGGTAGCGGCTGTGACCTAGCGCCCGTTTAACGGGCGGGCCTTTTTACTAGTATCTTTATAAAGAATAAAAGCCTCGCTGAGAATGCCCTATGAAGAGATGGACTAGTCCAAAACCTGTCACTTATGTCAGATTTCTACAACCTACTGTAAGTGACAGCAACACAGGAGAAAGGTAATTTATGGCTCATTTTACTCTGGAAAAAACGTCCTTCTTATTTGTCTATGTTTGCACATATTATACATTTTACCATTTTTTGCCATAGTGCCCCTTTGAAAAGCATTATCAAACATTTTAGGGTTTAGCAGATTTGAGGCAAATAAAACACGTAAATGTTTTTACTAACGTAGCTTTATTACTATTGTTTTAGAAGACAAGATAGCTCTGAAGAATCCCTAGCTGGATGCTTGTGAAGAATGAGTTGGTAACTACTCAAAGACTTCATAAACATGTTCTCCGATATGACAGTTCTGCTGTCCCTCTTGCACCTTGCTTGTTCTTTACATGCGAACCCTCCACAAACCTGCCCTGAGTCTTGCCTTTGTTATGATTCTTCCAACCTAGTGGAGTGCAGAGGGCTGGAGCTCAACACGGTTCCTCAACACCTTCCTCACAGCACCTGGATGTTGGACCTTCGTCACAACAACCTCAGCCGGCTGGAGCCTTCTTCATTCCAGGCCTTGTGGTCACTTCGCATCCTTCTTCTGTCTGACAATTACATCGAAGTTATGTCTGCAAGATGTTTCCGCTCGCTTGGTTTTCTGGAACGCTTAGACATATCAAGTAACCTGCTCCGCAGCCTTCCTCTTGACTTTTCTCGAGGCTTAGTATCTCTACGAGAGCTGAAAGTCCCTGCCAACAGGTTGGTGGCCCTTACTTATGAGAGCTTAAGACATTTGGAGAGCCTGGAAAAGTTGGACCTAAGTCGGAATTACTTGAGTACTATAGAACAAGGGGCCTTTCGTGGTCTCTCAAGGCTTCGACATCTCCACCTCCAGTCCAACCTTCTTGATTCAGTAAAAGGTGGTTATTTCTTTATGCTTCAGAATCTAGAACTTCTGGATCTATCAGATAACAATATCAGTAGCATCGCTGTGGAGTCCTTTACCTCTCTGCACTCTTTGAGACTCCTGTCTCTCTCGGAAAACCAACTCAGTCACCTCAAGTTCAAGACTTTTCTCAACCTCCAGACCCCCAGCACACACATCCAAGTATCTGGGAACCCCTGGGTGTGCGACTGTGACTTGCAGCGAGTGTTTGGAAAGATTAACAGTGTTAGGCACCTTCACATAGATGATTACGATAATCTGACTTGTGAGGGACCTCCACAGCTCTCAGGAGCAGCTCTGGTCTCAGTGGACAACCAGTTGTGTGTAGCAGAAACAGCCACCGTCTTGGTCATTACGATCACCGTTCTAGTCACTGTCATTGCTGCTATTGTGATGGCTGAACGGAACCGCAAGAAAAACCAAGATAAGAACTGGAATGAGCCTGATGGACCATTTGAAACCCAGGATAAGTGATAGACATGCATTATGCTTAAAGGACCCCCCAAGCGAGAATAAACTAATGAAATAAACAAGTGTAGTTATCTTACATGGTCAGTGTGATGATTGGTTGTTCCCAGGGGCGGACTGACCATTCGGGCACTCGGGCACGGACCGGGGGGAGGGGGGGGGGGGGGCCCAGAGAACCCTGAGCGGGAGGGGAGGCAGCCAGTGAATGGGAGCGATGGGCACAGTGGTGGAGAAGGGGGGCCCCACTTCCTGGCTCTCCCCACTGGATAATGTTTAAGTCTCGGCGCAGTGGCTGACAGCGGGCGGGGACTTACCGCTGTTACAGCCACTGGAGGGAGCTTTGATCTGTGTGCCGCTAATCTGGTCTACTAGACCAGACTAGCGGCGCACAGAGCAGAGCTCCCTCAGCCGGCTGTCAGCCACTGTGGAGGGGAGAGCCAGGAAAGGGGGGGGAGGTGTGGGGGGGGGGGGGAGTTGTCCCCCCTTCTCCGCCACTGTGCCCATCGCTCCCTTTCGCTGGCTGCCTCCCTTACTGGGGACACCTATAGACCTAGCTACATATACTGGGGACACCTATCCACCTGGCTACATATACTGGGGACACCTATCCACCTGGCTACATATACTGGGAACACCTATACAGCTGGCTACATATACTGGGCACACCTATACAGCTGGCTACATATACTGGGGAGTCGACACCTACAAACCTGGCTGCATATACTGGGAACACCTATCCGCCTGGCTACATATACTGGGGACACCTATCCACCTGGCTACATATACTGTGGACACCTATCCACCTGGCTACATATACTGGGAACACCTATCCACCTGGCTACATATACTAGGAAGTCGACACCTACAAACCTGGCTGCATATACTGGGAACACCTATACGCCTGGCTACATATACTGGGGACACCTATAGACCTGGCTACATATATTGGGGACACCTATACACCTGGCTACATATACTGGGGACACCTATAGACCTGGCTACATATACATATACTGGGGAGTCGACACCTACAAACCTGGCTGCATATACTGGGAACACCTATACGCCTGGCTACATATACTGGGGACACCTATCCACCTGGCTACATATACTGTGGACACCTATCCACCTGGCTACATATACTGGGAACACCTATCCACCTGGCTACATATACTAGGGAGTCGACACCTACAAATCTGGCTGCATATACTGGGAACACCTATACGCCTGGATACATATACTGGGGACACCTATAGACCTGGCTACATATATTCGGGACACCTATACACCTGGCTACATATACTGGGGACACCTATACACCTGGCTACATATATTGGGGACACCTATCCACCTGGGTACATATACTGGGGACACCTATCCACCTGGGTACATATACTGGGGACACCTATAGACCTGGCTATACTGGGAACACCTATACACCTGGCTACATATACTGGGGACACCTATACACCTGGCTATCTATACAGGAGACACCTATAGACCTGCCTATCTGTATTGGGGACACCTATAGGCCTGGTGACTACCTATTCTGGAGACACCTGTAAACCTGGCTACCTATACTGGGGACACCCATAGACCTGGCTACCTATTCTGGGGACACCTATAGACCTGGCTATCTAAACTGGGGACATCTATAGACCTGGTTATCTATTTTGGGAACACCTATAGACCTGGCTACTTATACTGGGGACACCTATAGACAGGGGAGGACTGGCCCAGGGGGACGGGGGGCAATTGCCCCCCGGACTGCCCGAATCTTAAGTAATTAGGGCTGGCCGCTGCTATACGCAGCGGCCGCAGACATACCACAGGTGACAGGTTCGCAGTGGGGATCGCAACCTCGCGCGATATTTCCCGGCAAGTTGAAGTATCCAATCAAAGAAGGGGCTGAGGCGGCCGGCCGTGGTGTGCCCTTGTGCGTGGCTGCGCCTGCGGTGGATGTGAGCGGCACAAGGACACAAATAGCCTAGGTCCTCTCCGGCCAGGTGGGTTGAAACTGCTTGACTCCGCACCCCCCCTGGAGCCATTGCCGCCCGCAACGTGCTGCTGTGCCTGCGGTGTCATCGGAGTGAGCTGTCTCACTCTTCAGCTTTCTGTGCTGGGGGGGCTGGGGGCCTGGAGCTGTGGCTACGAGTGGCTGGCTGGAGGAGTCGGACACAGTCCTCCCCTGTGCTGCTGTGCCTGAGGTGTCGTCGGAGTGAGCTGTCTCACTCTTCAGCTTTCTGTGCTGGGGGGCTGGGGACCTGGAGCTGTGGCTACGAGTGGCTGGCTGGAGGAGTCGGACACAGTCCTCCCCTGTGCTGCTGTGCCTGAGGTGTCGTCGGAGTGAGCTGTCTCACTCTTCAGCTTTCTGTGCTGGGGGGGCTGGGGGCCTGGAGCTGTGGCTACGAGTGGCTGGCTGGCTGGAGGAGTCGGACACAGTCCTCCCCTGTGCTGCTGTGCCTGAGGTGTCGTCGGAGTGAGCTGTCTCACTCTTCAGCTTTCTGTGCTGGGGGGGCTGGGGGCCTGGAGCTGCGGCTACGAGTGGCTGGCTGGCTGTCCTGGCTGGAGGAGTCGGACACTCTTGGGGCTGGGAGTTGGAGATGCCACCTATAGCTGCTTGCTGCTGTGGAGGAGGAGGAGGTGTAGGACTGAGGAGACAGGAGGATAGAGGAGGTCGGGTCCAGGTTGCCAGAGGAGAAGGTGTTTTTTATAAATTTTGTTTCTGTACTTCTTCTCCCTTCTTGTCACTGAGTTACTCACACTTTGCTGCCAGCCTGCCTGCTACTGCTGTCAAATTCAATTCTCTGCCCAGGCCAGTGCCCTCTGAGTTTTTTTTTTGTGTGATAATCATCCCCATTCTGACCCTGGCCTGAGGGGAAATGTTTTTTCTTCTTGTGGTGTGATTGGCGGCAGGGGAGGGGGGAGGCAGGCAGTTAGGCACTGTCAAACAGGTAGTTGGAGGGGGGGGGGGGGAGTAGGTGTCAGAAAAGTAGTTTGTATGGTGGGTGGGCAGGAGTGGGGTGTGTGTGTGTGTGTGTGTGTGTGTGTGTGTGTGTGTGTGTGTGTGTGTGTGTGTGTGTGTGTGTGTGTGTGTGTGTGTGTGTGTGTGTGTGTGTGTGTGTGTGTGTGTGTGTGTGTGTGTGTGTGTGTGTGTGTGTGTGTGTGTGTGTGTGTGTGTGTGTGTGTGTGTGTGTGTGTGTGTGTGTGTGTGTGTGTGTGTGTGTGTGTGTGTGTGTGTGTGTGTGTGTGTGTGTGTGTGTGTGTGTGTGTGTGTGTGTGTGTGTGTGTGTGTGTGTGTGTGTGTGTGTGTGTGTGTGTGTGTGTGTGTGTGTGTGTGTGTGTGTGTGTGTCCCTCGCCGCAGCTCTGCAGTCAGCCATTCGCTGCCGCTGCCTCCCAGTCCTTGGCGATAGCACCAGTCCGACCTGGATGTCGGCCTGTACTGCGCCTGTGCGAGCAGCACTGTCAATCACCGCCACTTGGACCGGAGTGTACTGCGCAGGCGCAGTAGTTCTGCGTCTGCAGAGTACGCTCTGGTCCATGTGGCGGTGATTGACAGCGCCGCTTGCACAGGCGCAGTTGGCCTGACGTCATCGCCGGGGGCTGGGAGGCAGCGGCAGTGAACAGCTGACTGCAGAGCGTGCGGCAAGGGACATGCTGGGAGCTTGGGGCTGGACGAGCCCTGGGTAAGTAGCACTTATTTTCATTAAAAAAAAAAAAAAAAGCCTGATAACTCCTTTAAGGTTAGGCATCAGACACAGACAGGTAGATTGTGCGGAGAAATGGGGTTAGGCATCAGGTACATAGTGTGTGTGTGTGTGTGGCTGGGGCTGTTAGTCATCACAATTTGAAGATTTGCACACAAGAAAGATATGGCTTTGGGCTGGGGATGCCGTGAAACGGGCCTCTAGTTTGTGTTGTCCCCCCAGGCCAAAAGGTCCCAGTCCTCCCCTGCCTATAGACCTAGATACCTGCACTGGGTAAACCTATAAACCTGGTTACTTCCACTGGGGATACCTTTTGACCTGGTTACCTATACTGGGGGGCACCTATTTTGGAGGAACTGCTGCCAGATTAACTATTTTTGGGGAACTGCTGCTGCCGGATTAAGTGTATTTTGGGAAACAGCTGCCAGGTTATGTGTATTTTGGGGAACTGCTGCTGCCAGATTATGTGTATTTTGGGGAACCGCTGCTGCCAGATTATGTGTATTTTGGGGAACCGCTGCTGCCAGGTTATGTGTATTTTTGGGGAACTGCTGCTTCCAGATTATGTGTATTTTTGAGGAACCGCTGCTTCCAGATTATGGGTGATCCGCTGCCAGATTACACATATTTTGGGGAGCCGCTGCCAAATTATGTGTATTTGGGGGAACTGCTGCTGCCAGATTACATGTATTTTGGGTGATCCGCTGCCAGATTACACATATTTTGGGGAGCCGCTGCCAAATTATGTGTATTTGGGGGAACTGCTACTGCCAGATGTCTATTTTGGGGGAACGACTGCCATATTATCTGTATTTTGGAGGAACCTCTGCCAGATTGCATGGATTTTTGGTGAAATGCTGTCAGATTACATGTATTTTGGGGGGAAACACTATGGCAGAGTTCAGACTTCCCCGGCAGACCTATTATACCACTGCTAAGGTCATGTATATTTTGCCCCACCCATGACCACGCCCACATTCTATTGCGTGACCACACCCATTTATCAGTGTAAAATGTCTGTTGTCAGTAAATTATTATATCTTTGTCTGTAAAAATATACCGTGCAAGGTGAGAAACACTGGTATGGGGGGACCCATGAGTTGTCAGTCCGCCCCTGTGTCCCCTTATGTGGTCAGTGTGATGATTGGCTGTTCCTGCATCCCCTTATGTGGTCAGTGTGATGACTGGTTGTTCCTGTGTCCCCTTATGTGGTCAGTGTGATGATTGGCTGTTCCTGTGTCCCCTTATGTGGTCAGTGTGATGATTGGCTGTTCCTGCATCCCCTTATGTGGTCAGTGTGATGACTGGTTGTTCCTGTGTCCCCTTATGTGGTCAGTGTGATGATTGGCTGTTCCTGTGTCCCCTTATGTGGTCAGTGTGATGATTGGTTGTTCTTGTGTCTCCTTATGTGGTCAGTGTGATGATTGGTTATTCCTGTGTCCCCTTATGTGGTCAGTGTGATGATTGGCTGTTCCTGTGTCCCCTTATGTGGTCAGTGTGATGATTGGTTGTTCCTGCGTCCCCTTATGTGGTCAGTGTGATGATTGGTTGCTCCTGTGTCCCGCCTACGTGGTGAGTGTGATGATTGGTTGTTCTTGTGTCCCCTTATGTGGTCAGTGTGATGATTGGTTGTTCTTGTGTCCCCTTATGTGGTCAGTGTGATGATTGGTTGTTCTTGTGTCCCCTTATGTGGTCAGTGTGATGACTGGTTGTTCCTGTGTCCGGCCTACGTGGTCAGTGTGATGATTGGTTGTTCTTGTGTCCCCTTATGTGGTCAGTGTGATGATTGGTTGTTCCTGTGTCCCGCCTACGTGGTCAGTGTGATGATTGGTTGTTCTTATGTCCCCTTATGTGGTCAGTGTGATGACTGGTTGTTCCTGTGTCCCGCCTACGTGGTCAGTGTGATGATTGGTTGTTCCTGTGTCAGCCTACGTGGTCAGTGTGATGATTGGTTGTTCCTGTGTCCCCTTATGCGGTCAGTGTGATGACTGGTTGTTCCTGTGTCCCGCCTACGTAGTCAGTGTGATGATTGGCTGTTCCTGCGTCCCCTTATGCGGTCAGTGTGATGATTGGCTGTTCCTGTGTTCCACCTACATGGTCAGTGTGATGATTGGTTGTTCCTGTGTCCCGCCTACGTGGTCAGTGTGATGATTGGCTGTTCCTGTGTTCCGCCTAGGTGGTCAGTGTGATGATTGGTTGTTCCTGTGTCCCCTTATGTGGTCAGTGTGATGATTGGTTGTTCCTGTGTCCCGCCTACGTTGGTCAGTGTGATGATTGGCTGTTCCTGCGTCCCGCCTACGTGGTCAGTGTGATGTTTGGTTGTTCCTGTGTCCCGCCTACATGGTCAGTGTGATGATTGGTTGCTCCTGTGTCCCTCCTACGTGGTCAGTGTGATGATTGGCTGTTCCTGCATCCCGCCTAGGTGGTCAGTGTGATGATTGGTTGTTCCTCTGTCCCTCCTACGTGGTCAGTGTGATGATTGGTTGTTCCTGTGTCCCCTTATGTGGTTAGTGTGATGATTGGTTGTTCCTGTGTCCCCTTATGTGGTCAGTGTGATGACTGGTTGTTCCTGTGTCCCGCCTACGTGGTCAGTGTGATGATTGGTTGTTCCTGTGTCCCCTTATGTGGTCAGTGTGATGATTGGTTGTTCCTGTGTCCCGCCTACGTGGTCAGTGTGATGATTGGTTGTTCTTATGTCCCCTTATGTGGTCAGTGTGATGACTGGTTGTTCCTGTGTCCCGCCTACGTGGTCAGTGTGATGATTGGTTGTTCCTGTGTCCCGCCTACGTGGTCAGTGTGATGATTGGCTGTTCCTGTGTTCCGCCTAGGTGGTCAGTGTGATGATTGGTTGTTCCTGTGTCCCCTTATGTGGTCAGTGTGATGATTGGTTGTTCCTGTGTCCCGCCTACGTTGGTCAGTGTGATGATTGGCTGTTCCTGCGTCCCGCCTACGTGGTCAGTGTGATGTTTGGTTGTTCCTGTGTCCCGCCTACATGGTCAGTGTGATGATTGGTTGCTCCTGTGTCCCTCCTACGTGGTCAGTGTGATGATTGGCTGTTCCTGCATCCCGCCTAGGTGGTCAGTGTGATGATTGGTTGTTCCTCTGTCCCTCCTACGTGGTCAGTGTGATGATTGGTTGTTCCTGTGTCCCCTTATGTGGTTAGTGTGATGATTGGTTGTTCCTGTGTCCCCTTATGTGGTCAGTGTGATGACTGGTTGTTCCTGTGTCCCGCCTACGTGGTCAGTGTGATGATTGGTTGTTCCTGTGTCCCCTTATGTGGTCAGTGTGATGATTGGTTGTTCCTGTGTCCCGCCTACGTGGTCAGTGTGATGATTGGTTGTTCTTATGTCCCCTTATGTGGTCAGTGTGATGACTGGTTGTTCCTGTGTCCCGCCTACGTGGTCAGTGTGATGATTGGTTGTTCCTGTGTCAGCCTACGTGGTCAGTGTGATGATTGGTTGTTCCTGTGTCCCCTTATGCGGTCAGTGTGATGACTGGTTGTTCCTGTGTCCCGCCTACGTAGTCAGAGTGATGATTGGCTGTTCCTGCGTCCCCTTATGTGGTCAGTGTGATGATTGGCTGTTCCTGTGTTCCACCTACATGGTCAGTGTGATGATTGGTTGTTCCTGTGTCCCGCCTACGTGGTCAGTGTGATGATTGGCTGTTCCTGTGTTCCGCCTAGGTGGTCAGTGTGATGATTGGTTGTTCCTGTGTCCCCTTATGTGGTCAGTGTGATGATTGGCTGTTCCTGTGTCCCGCCTACGTGGTCAGTGTGATGATTGGCTGTTCCTGTGGTCCGCCTACATGGTCAGTGTGATGATTGGTTGTTCCTGTGTCCCGCCTACGTTGGTCAGTGTGATGATTGGCTGTTCCTGCGTCCCGCCTACGTGGTCAGTGTGATGTTTGGTTGTTCCTGTGTCCCGCCTACATGGTCAGTGTGATGATTGGTTGTTCCTGTGTCCCTCCTACGTGGTCAGTGTGATGATTGGTTGTTCCTGTGTCCCCTTATGTGGTCAGTGTGATGATTGGTTGTTCTTGTGTCCCCTTATGTGGTCAGTGTGATGACTGGTTGTTCCTGTGTCCCGCCTACGCGGACAGTGTGATGATTGGTTGTTCCTGTGTCCCCTTATGTGGTCAGTGTGATGATTGGTTGTTCCTGTGTCCCCTTATGTGGTCAGTGTGATGACTGGTTGTTCCTGTGTCCCGCCTACGTGGTCAGTGTGATGATTGGCTGTTCCTGTGTTCCGCCTAGGTGGTCAGTGTGATGATTGGTTGTTCCTGTGTCCCCTTATGTGGTCAGTGTGATGATTGGCTGTTCCTGCGTCCCCTTATGTGGTCAGTGTGATGATTGGCTGTTCCTGTGTCCCGCCTACGTGGTCAGTGTGATGATTGGCTGTTCCTGCGTCCCCTTATGTGGTCAGTGTGATGATTGGCTGTTCCTGTGTCCCCTTATGCGGTCAGTGTGATGACTGGTTGTTCCTGTGTCCCGCCTACGTAGTCAGTGTGATGATTGGCTGTTCCTGCGTCCCCTTATGTGGTCAGTGTGATGATTGGTTGTTCCTGTGTCCCGCGTACGTGGTCAGTGTGATGATTGGTTGTTCCTGTGTCCCTTTATGTGGTCAGTGTGATGACTGGTTGTTCCTGTGTCCCGCGTACGTGGTCAGTGTGATGATTGGTTGTTCCTGTGTCCCTTTATGTGGTCAGTATATATAAAGTCAAGGTGCGTACACACTTCCAAATTCTGTCACCCAACAGGATTGGGACTCGATCCCTTGGGCGACAGCGTTGGGCTAAGGCAGTACAGATATACTGCTAACCTCCAAGCTAGTGAAGTGTTCTGCTGCTGTTAGTAGAGAGGCAACCAATTCCTGCATGCATGCCATTTTTATGCAGTTTGTAAATGGACCATACAAGTTAACTTCCTGTCTATTTTGATTGGTCCAATCTCAAGCTGCTAACAATCTGCCAAAATGCGCATATAACTGGCCCACTTTCACACTGCATACAATTTACATGCTAGCTAGGATTGTCGGCGCTAGTCTACTTTATGGGACCCAGCAGGAAAGTTCATAGGAAAATTCAGCTAACCTGATTGGGTGGACGGCACCCTTTTGAACGGCTAAGTTTCCAATAGGTTGTAGTAAACTACACTCAGGCCCAGTGCACACCAAAAAGCGCTTGCGTAATCGCAAACGCTCATCGCTTTTGGAAGTGTTTTTTCAGAGCGATTCTAGGCATGTGCCTAGCAATTTTCCAATCATGCTTAGCGATTTTTGGAGCATTTTGGTGTGGCATATTTTATTTTTTGTTACAGTAGAGCTTTAAAGAGAACCCGAGGTGGGTTCTAAGAATGCAATTAGCATACAGAGGCGGGGTCTGCATATAATGCCCAGCCTCTGTGGCTATACCGCCTCCCCTCAGCCCGCCTCTGCGCTCTGCTGTCCCCCATAAATCAATCGCCGTGCTAGCGACACACAGCGTGTCACCACCCGGCTGTTTACATGCGAAGTATCAGTCTGCCACTACCCCGCCTCCTCCATAGCACCGGTCCCCGCCCGTGTCCCTTCCCTCCAATCAGCAGACAGAGAAGGGACGCAGGTGGGGACCAGCGCTATGCAGGAGGTGGGGGAGCGGCAGACTGACACTTCACATGTAAACAGCCATCGCCAGCACGGCGATTGATTTATGGGGCATAGCAGAGCGCAGGGGGGAGACTGGGACAAACAGTATAGCAACAGAGGCTGGGCATTATATGCAGACCCAGCCTCTGTGTGCTAATAGGAGTCTTACAAGCCACCTCGGGTTCTCTTTAACTGAACAGCTTCTGTAACAAAAATGATTGGTAAATCGCTCTGATCTAGCGCTTTTCAGAGAGATTTTCCACTTTCCTATACTTTACACTGAGGCAGAAATCTGCAAAAATGCTGCAGGACCCGAGTTTGCGTTTGAGGAAAAAACGAATCGCTCTGGTGTGCAGCAGACCATTGAATACATTTACCAAGCGCTTTTCAAAGCACAAGTATTGTTTAAAAAAATCTCTCTTGGTGTGCAGCAGCCCTCACACTTGGCCAATCACAACACTTTGTGCTGTAAGGGGTTATCTACATAATATTTTTTTTTAAGCGCTGGCAAATTTGCAGATCGCCCTGAAAGCACTTGTGCCATCATTTCCTATCAGAGTGTTCACATGTGCACGTTTTGATTTGTTAGAAATCGCAAACGCTCCACGTGTGCCATTTTCTGAGCGTTTTTGCTCAGTGCAAGGTATAGGGAAATCACAAAGGGCTTGAAAAAACGCTTTGTATAGCGATTTCCCGAGCACTTCTATGAATAAATACATTGTATTTATTCTTTTCCGGCTCAAGGAGTCCACTTCCTGACTGACGGCAGGAAGTGAATATCACAATCGCTCAGCAAAAGCGCTTAGAAAAAAGCTCACCAAATCGCTCAGCACTTGCGCTAACGATTTCTAATGTGGACAAGGCCTAAAGGTGGCCATACACTGATAGATTTGCAGCAGATTCGACCATCAGATAGATTTCTGTCAGATGCCTCTTAAAAAGAGTCTGAAGCGAGAATAAATCTCGCTTCAGACCTCATAGTTAGCAGGGGCACGTGTGCCCCTGCTAAACCGCCGCTATCCCGCGGCTAAACGGGGGGTCCCTGATCCCCCCCCCAAATCCCCTCGGTGCAGCGCTTCCTGGTTGGGGCAGGGCTAACCGCCGCAGCCCTGCCCCACGCGCGTCTGTCAGCCACGTATCTCCGCCTCTCCCCCGCCCCTCTCAGTCTTCCTTCACTGAGAGGGGCGGGGGAGAGGCGGCGATGCGCGTCTGCAGGGCCGGGCCGAGGCATAGGCTGGAGAGGCTCCAGCCTCAGGGGGCAGTGCAGGAGTGGGCGCAGAATTCATTCAGCTGTCATTCCTAATTGTGTTTGAAGCAGAAAGAAATAAGAAAAGGGGATACATGGCAGTGACTGCAAGCCAGATAACTAGATATTAAGTTGTTGGGGAGGTTGTGGGACCTGTGGCGCCTCTTAGTCTAATAGCAATCAGTGTGTGATGGCTGGGGTGGCAGGGATGGAGGGGCACACTTTGCTGTCTCAGCCTTGGGTGCTGGAGGATCTTGTCCTGGCTCTGCGCGTCTGATAGAGGCGACTGGAGGCAGGGCTGCAGCCGTTAGCCCTGCCTCCAGGAAGAAGATAATTTACGACCAACTTGCGACCAAGTCTTGCGGGGGTGGGTTTGGGGGTGAAGGGACCCCCGTTTAGCCGCGGGATAGCGGCGGTTTAGCAGGGGCACACATGCCCTGCTAACTATGAGCTCTGAAGCGAAATTTATTCTCGCTTCAGACTCTCTTTAAGTCAAATCTGACAGGAATCTATCTGACGTGTGCCACACACTAGGAACAGATTTCTAATAGATTTCAGAATGAAATTGTTTAACTAGAAGAATGCAACTGTACCTAACGCTGCGTGCTGTGAATTTCTATAAAGCGCTTTTCAAATCGCTCTGCGCTTTGTTTTTGCGTCAGGAAGTGAACTGTTTGCGTCAGGAAGTGAACTGTTTGACCCGGAAAATAAACACAATGTATTTATCCTTAAAAACGCTGGGGAAATCGCTATACCAAGCGCTTTGCGATTTCCTTATACCTTCCATTAAGCAAAAACGCTGAGGCTGGTTTCACAGTGGGACGTTGCGTTTTAGGGGACGTTATAGTCGCTTAACGTGCCCCTAACGTAACGCCTGGTGCTCTCTAAGGTGGACGTCAGAGTGAGCCGTGTTGTGCAGCTCACTCTGGCGTCCGCGATGCGTACTCTTGTGCGCATGCGGCATCACGTGGTCCCGCCGGCCAATCGCTGCACAGAGCGGCCGCTCCAGGAAGTAAACACTGCACGTCACTGAGTGCAGTGAATATTAATTAGCCATGTGCCTGGCTGCTCTCCGCTCCTCCCCAACGTTACTGAGCATGTGCAAACAGTCTAACGCGGCTCTGCCGCTTACAAAGTACTGCATGCAGTACGTTGTCTGGTGGCAGAGCGTTACTATGTAACGCAACGTGGGCACTGTAAACAGCCCATTGATTTTTCATTGCTGTGCGGTGGGCTGCGTTACAGACTGCTCTAACGTGCGCCTGTAACGTCCCACTGTGAAACCAGCCTCAGAGAATGGTACAGGCTGCACTTTGCTGAGCGGATCGCAAACTAACTGCTCAGATGTGAACTCTCTCATAAGGAATAATTACCCAAGCGCTTTTAGGGCAATTTTGAAAATCGCTGGTGCTTAAAAAAACAAAAAAAAACAAAAACACAAACCGCCCTATGTGTGAACGAGTCCTTGTTGAAATATGACAGAGCTAAACTCTATGAATTATTGACCCTTTTTATCTCTTTCCTGCTCTCAGAAGCCATTTAATGACAGGAAAGTGTTTTATGGCTGTAATTACTTATCAGTGAGAGTTATGCAATAGCCTGACCCGGACAGAAACTGTCACTTGCATACCTGATGACTCTTTCAGGTATAAAAAGAAAAAAAGGAACACAGCCTAGTTATGTGTGTGCTTGGCACTGTACATACACATGTCTATCTCATCGTGTCACCTTGGATGTCCTTTAGTAGGCATAGCGGTACTATTCCGTTAGCCGGGCGCAACTCCCAGGTAGCACTAATTACTATTCCCCCTCCAGGCCGCCATGGATAGTAGGGAAAGATGTAATTCTGGTGGAGTTTTATCACCACCTAGTGGATGCGCCCGGCTAATGGAAAAGAACCGACATAGCTTATGCCAAGGGTGTCCATTGTGCAGATCGTGATCTGCTGGTAGATCTCAAAGGACTTCTTGGTAGATCCCACACCAGCCACCTAAGTAATGAGTCGTACTCTTGTCCCTTTGACATGAGCTTAGGGCTGAGACACACTGGCCCATATGCAATTCCCTCCTGAGTTTTCTCCTCCTAGGACAGTGTTTCTCAAACCTGTCCTGGTGACTCCCCAACGGTGCATGTTTTGCAGGCAAACTCATCTATGCACAGGTGGGGTAATTAGTGTCTCAGCTAGGTGGATTCCATGTAGCTGAGACACTAATTACCCCACCTGTGCATAAGTGAGGCTGCCTGCAAAACATGGGGAATCACCAGGGCAGGTTTTCGGCTGGGTGCACACGTAGAAACACTAGCGTTGCGCAAAAATTTGCAGCTAATGGAAGTCTATGGGCTGCAGGAAAAAACAAAAAACGCAGGTACTTATCCGTTAGCCGGGCACATCCGGCAGGTGGCGCTAATTGCATTCATACTTACTTCACATAACAAAAATGTGAATATAACCGCCGCAGGTGGAGCTAATTGCATTCATAGTTAACGTAACAAAAGTGTGTTAATGTAAACGATGGAATTGTGTTTGAAGTGGTCGTCTCGCTGCGGCTAAATGTATTGTAAAGTGTGAGTTAATGGAATTAAAATGAAGCCGCCGGCTTCAGTCCTCTCTCTCCTATAGAACACTGGCAGCCGACGGGGACGTGTGTGCCCCCCCCCCCACAGTCGTTTGTCGCAAGCAAACAACCAGGATTCCCTGCCGCGACGAACAACTCTGGGGGGACATGCATATGATTTTTAAAACCTGCGTTTTTAAAAACGCTGGTTTTGTTGCATTATATTCATAGACACATCAAAATCGCACATAATGAAAGACAATGGGTATGCGTATTTCATGCATTTTTTTCCCCAAAAAATGTTTTGCTGTATTTCCGTTTCCTGTTGTCTTTCTAGTGATTTGCATAAATGGAAATATAAAAATGCATGAAAAACGCATACAAGACGCATATGCAAACTATGCATTAAACCGCAAGCAAAACGCTTTAAAAACACCGCAAACGCACCAAAAACGCACACAACATTAACATAAAATATGACAAACTGCAGCCTTTCACGCTGTGTTATGTGTGAACCCGGCCTCAGAAACACCATTACATTTTATTGCTCCATTTCCAAGCTGCATGAATTATAAAAGTAGTATAACATTTTGCATCAGCTCAGAATTATTTGAATTGCATTGACTATTCTTAGCTGATGCTGGCTAAAATGTTGTGTTCTACTTCTTGGCCAGCAGTTAACAGTTTAACCACAAGATGGCACTATTGTAGCATTCACTATTAACGCTAAAGGGAATCTGAAGCGAGTAAAAGTATTTAAAATAAACACATGATGTACCTGCAAATGAATATTACATACTAATCTCACTGTCAGTTCCTCTCAGAAGCTCACTATTTTCTTCTTCCAGTGCTGACAATATTTTGTCAGAACTAAAATATACCAGTTGCTCTGTTATATATCAGCAGCTGTCAGTTACAACTGAATGTGCAAGGTAATGTCCATGTCTCCCTATGGCTCAAGTGGGTGATATTACAGTGTAACAGTGTGCTGACCAGGAGGCTGTTAGGGGATAATGGCCATTTTTAAAATGGAGGATGGAGAAGTCCATTGATCACGGTGGACAAACAGGACACAGGAGAGGAGAAAGAGATTGAGGAGTTGACTACACAGGAGGCATGTATGACCTGTGTATTGTTGTTTTGACTATTTTCAGTTCAGGTTCTCTTTAAAGTGCTCCCCAGTCTATTCTCAGAAAACACCACAAGTTGCAGCCTAATGGAGGTCCAGGTACAGGGCCTCCTATGGAAAAGAGGACAAGATGACAACACCCTTTCCGCTGAACTGTACTACGGATTCCTGGCTTAGAAGTGATGTTGCAGCTACAGAAATAGCACACTGAGAATGGCATGATCAGATGTTACAGAACGCCCATAGACTGCACTCCTGCCCTGTGCTGCAATGTCAGCGCCAATGATCACATCTGGCTAGTCTGAAGTAAAGGTGACCATAGATCAGGTAACTTGGTCAATCGACCATCCAATACCATTATAAATCGGAAGAAAACCGCTACAGCAAAATGCATGCTCGATCGACAATTCGATCAATTTCAGCCCGAAATTGATCGTACCAATCGGTAGAACATGCTGCAAGATGTAGGGCTGACTTGCTCGATCGGGTGCACAGCGGTTATGGCGAACCCCCCGTGCTGTTCCCGCAAAGTATAAATGTGCTTTTTATATAAAAGAGCTTTTAAACCGCTACAGATTTTAAAAGCCCTTTCTAATGCAATGGGGGATTGTTTTTTTTTTGTACAAAATCACATCACTCCAGTGTGAACCCTCACATAGGACAACATTAGCAAGAGCTTTTAAAATCGCAAAGCACTTAGAAAAGCTCTTGTAGAGTGAACAAAGCCCTTATGCCGGGCATACACGACTGCGATTATGAGCTGGATCGATGCCGGCGCATCCCTGCTCGTCCCCGTGGGCGGCTGCTAATCAGCCGCTCGTTTATTCTATTGTTCTCCCCGCCGGTATCGAACAAAGTATCGATCCGGCGGGGTATCGGACACGTCGGATAATCCTCCCCAGCAGCAGTGTATGCCCAGCATAAGGGCCCTTTTCCACTAGCAATCGCTAGCGTTCACGCTGAACGCTAGCGATTGTTGAATCGCAATTACCGCCGATTCCCCGACGTTCGCGGCCGCGATTTTGCTATGCTATGCACTGCATAGCAAAATCGCGGCAAAAGTCGCTCCGCGGCGCAATCGCGATCAAGTAAAAACGAATCGCGGTAGTGGAAATTACCTACCGCGATTCCTATGTTAAAAAAGCAAACCGTAGCGATTGTAAAATCGCTAGCGGTTTGCGTTTTTGCGATTCAGCCAGCGCAAACGCGCTGGTGGAAAATAATGGCAGTATTTGTATAGCGCCTTTCTCCTGTCGGACTCAAAGCGCTTGTGAGGCAGCCACTGGAGCGCACTCAGTAGGCAGTAGCAGTGTTAAGGAGACTTGTCCAAGAATCTCCTTACTGAAATAGGTGCTGGCTTACTGAACAGGCAGAGCCGAGATTTGAACTCAGGTCTCCTGTGTCAGCGGCAGAGCCCTTAACCATTACACTTTCCAGCCACTGCTGAAAAGGGCCCTAAGAGAGATTTTCTAAACATGCCTAGTATTTTTTGGAGCGTTTTTGTGTAGCAGATTACAAATATTGTTACAGTAAAGCTGTTACTGAACAGCTTCTGTAACAAAACAGCTCTGATCTAACGTTTTTTAGAGCGGTTTTCCACTTTCCGATACTTTTAACATTGAGGCAGAAACGCCTCAGAAATCTAAAAAAATGCTGCAGCCTCCAAGTTTGCGTTTGTGGAAAAAACAATCCGCTCAGGTGTGCACCATCCCATTGAAATACATTACCCGGTACTTATCCGTTAGCCGGGCGCATCCGGCAGGTGGCGCTAATTACTATTCCCCCTCCAGGCCGACATGGATAGTAGGGAAAGATGTAACTCTGGTGGAGTTTTGTCGCCACCTAGAGGATGCGCCCGGCTAACGGATAAGTACCCATTACCCAAGCGATTTTCAAACATCTAGTGTTTTTAAAAACACTCCAGAACCGCTCTGGTGTGCACCAGCCCTTCGTGTGCATTTACTATGTCGCGGTGCACGTCTGTCTTCCGGCGCTCTTCTATTAGCCGCATACACGCTACCGGCGCATAACGTCACACACACACACGCTTCCCGACAAAGCGTGTATGCAGCTAATAGAAGAGCGGCAAAAGCACCTGTTAGTCTTACCGGTAACGGTGTTTCTGTACAGCAGCTGGGATACCATCAGAGTAATGGCTCCGCCCATGCTCTGAAGAAACACACACAAAAAAAGAAAGTATAAAAAGCTCCCGCCCCCCTCCAACCTCAGTGTATAAAAAGTAAGAGACCGAAACACCGGGAGAAGAGGAGTGAAGCACCTCCTAGTGACCCACTCAAAACAGAAGACAGGTATAAGGAAATGCGACAGGCCAAGGGAGGGTAGTAGACGGTATCCCAGCTGCTGTACAGAAACACCGTTACCGGTAAGACTAACAGGTGCTTTCTCATGTCCATCAGCTGGGATACCCTCTGAGTGATAAACAAGTAAATACCCACCTAGGGAGGGACTACCGCCTGTAGCACCTTTCTGCCAAACGACTGATCCTGTTGCGATAATACATCCACTCTGTAGTGTTTGATAAAAGTGGAAGGACTTGCCCAGGTAGCCGCTATCTGTTGAATCGAGGCACCAGCTCTCTCTGCCCAAAATATTGACAAGGACCGTGTAGAATGAGCCTTGATGCTTGATGGTGGAGTGGAGTCTGAGACCTTATACGCTAGTGAAATACTCTCACAAATCCATCTCGCTATAGTCTGTCTAGATGCCTGCTGACCCTTGTTTTTCTGCCAAAAAAGAACAAATAAATGAGAGGACTTCCTGAATTCTCTTGTCCTCGCTAAATATGCAAGGATTGCTCTCCTAACATCTAAGCAATGAAATTCAGCCTCTTTCGCACAGGAAGGATTGTTGCAAAAAAAAGGTAAGACAATATTCTGGGTACGATGAAAATCAGAAGACACTTTAGGTAAATAGTTGGGATTCAGACGTAAAACAACTTTGTCTGGTAAAATAGTAAGAAAAGGATCTTTAATCGAGAGAGCTTGAAGATCCCCTAAGCGTCTGGCCAACGTAATCGCCACCAAGAAGGCGACTTTCAAGGTAAGAAATTTAAGTTCAATTTCTTCAATGGGTTCAAAGGGGGCTTTAGTTAAAACATTCAAAACTAGAGATAAGTCCAATTGCAGCAAAACCTTTTGTCTCACCGGGGTGGATTTCTGGACTGCACGAAAAAAATCCTTTAACAACCTTTCCTGTGCCAAAGGTCTGTCCAGTAATATTGACAAGGCCGAACACTGAAGCCTTAAGGTGTTTAAAGCCGACCCTTTTTCTAGGCCTTGTGGAAGCAACCTGAGAGGACGAAAGGCATAACCTAGGTTGAATGTCCAAGGGATCGATAGGGCATCTAACCCTAGAGAACTCGGACAATCGTGGATCGAGAGGAATTGCGGAAGTTTTGGGGAGGTGAAGAGGTCCATCTCTGGCTTCCCTAACTTTTCTGTGATCTAGAGAAAAATCTCTGGATTCAATTCCCATTCTGCATGATCCACTTCGTGGCGGCTTAAATAGTCCGCCTTCAGGTTCAAAACTCCCTTGACATGGACCGCTTCCAATGACAGGAGATTTTCTTCTGCCCAAAGCAGAATTTCCACCGTCAGTTGAGCCAAAACCGTCGATCTAGTTCCCCCTTGTTTGTTAATATACGCTATTACTGACACATTGTCTGAAAAAATGAGGACATGTCTGGATAAGATCATGTTTTGGAAGGCTAGAATCGCCTCCTTTACTGCCCGAAGTTCTCTGAAATTGGAGGATTTCCTGGCTATTGGTCTGGACCATCTCCTTTGAGCATGATGTCCCATTGCTGTGGCCCCCCAGCCCCAGGCATCTGTATGAATCCTTACTGGATCTGATTGTTTCCAGATCCTACCTTGTGTTAAATGAATGGGCTGCAACCACCAGTGAAGACTTTGCTTTACATACGCTGGAACCTATACTGACTGCTCCAACGTTAGCTGCGTCTTGTCCCACGTCTTTAACAGCCAATTTTGAATAGATCGACTGTGAGACTGGGCCCAAGGTACTGCTGGAATGGAGGCGGTCAACAGACCCAACACCTTCATGATCTGTCTGGTTGACATCTCTTGAAGCAATAAAAGTTCTCTTATTGCCTCTTGCAATTTTTCTATCTTCCCTGTAGTGAGACAAATTCTTTCCCCCACTGAGTCTATCACATAACCTAGAAATACAATGGACTGGGTTGGATTTAGATTCGATTTCTGGTAATTCAGCATCCACTCCAAGCGAGATAGAATCTGGATCACCAGATCCCTGTGCATCCTGACCTTCTCCTCTGAATTGGCAAAGATAAGAAGGTCGTCTAAGTAAGGGACAATTATTATCCCCTGCTGTCTTATCACCTTCATGACTTCTGATAACACCTTCGTGAATATTCGGGGGGCCGAGGCAATTCCGAACAGTAGGGCCTGGAATTGAAAATGGTAGATCTGGCTCCCTATCCGAACCGCAAATCTCAGGAACTTTTGGTGGGACTCTGCAATCGGAATGTGTAGATAAGCGTCCTGTAGGTCTATCGACACAAAGAATTCCCTTCCTTGTAGAAGAGACCTTACCGAATATATGTTTTCCATCATGAACTTTTTGTATATGTTACGGCCAGAACCCGAAGTTTGGCCACTTCTAGTTCTGGCATGCCACTTCTAGTTCTGGCCGGCCAATGCGCGAAGTGGCCGCTGCGCTGCGGCCAATGTTAGAAATGGATTGATTCCTCTGAGGTTAATGTATCTTCTGGCCGCAGCGCAGCGGCCAAACGTATAACAACTTCGTTAATTTAATGCAATTCAGCCGGCGGCAATGTAACAATTCAAGCCGCCGGCTTTTTCTCTGCCTCTCTCTCCTCCTTCCCCCCGCCTCTCTCGCTCTTCTATGGGCAGCCGGCGGGGACACGCGTGTCCCCCCTCCGGAGTCGTTCGTCGCGGCAGGGTTATCCTGCCGTTCTTGCAGAGCGGGTGCTGGCAGAAGGAATGTCTGCAGCCTCCCCGCTCTGCTGCCCTGGCGCCACGAACGACTCTCGGGGATACGCATGTCCCCGCCGGCTGCCCATAAGAGGAGAGAGAGAGGCAGAAAAAAAAAAAGCCGGCGGCTTGAATTGTTACATTGCCGCCGGCTGAATTGCAATAAATTAACGAAGTTGTTATACGTTTGGCCGCTGCACTGCGGCCAGAAGATACATTAACCTCAGAGGACTCAATCCATTTCTAACATTGGCCGCAGCGCAGTGGCCACTTCGCGCATTGGCCGGCCAGAACCCGAGGTTACCGGCCAGAACTAGAAGTGGCCAAACTTCGGGTTCTGGCCGTAACATATACAAGCAACGGATTCAGGGACTTTAGATTCAGTATAAACCTGAATTCTCCATTTGCTTTGGATACTAGAAACACATGAGAGTAATATCCTTTTAGTTCCTGCAGTCGAGGAACCGAGACAATTACTCTCTTTGCAATTAATTTCTCTATTTCTTCTATCAGACCTCTGGCTTTGGCCTAATCCTGAGGAAGCTTGTTTATGAACACCCTGGGAGGAGGTTGAACAGAAAATTGAGGACGACATCCCTCCTTTATAAGGCCCCGTTCACACTTGCGTTTTGCCATGCAAACGGACCGGATACTGATTGGATCAGGACCTGATCCGATCCGGATCCGATCCAGATCCGGTCCGTTTGTATCAGGCATGCATCAGGCTGCCATCCGGATCCGTGGGCAAAATATAGCGAAATTTTAAGAAAGAAATGTTGGGGTCAGCAGAAGGTGCACCTGTAGAATCAGGTTCCTCCGCTGTAGGCCTCACTTCCACCTCCGACATTCTGCCAAACAGCTCCAGCACGTCTGTCACTGCTGCTCCACTCCAGATATGCTGGGCCCATGTGTCCCCATCCGAAATGGCCGCTTGCATACGCATAGGAAGTGGGGTAGAACATCAGATTTTTGTAGGCAGTGTGTTCTGTGCCTTCCGTTCCCCATTGGTTTCTGTGTTCCTGATGGTGCTGTCAGGCTCAGGTCCGGCTCTGGTCCGGGTGCGTGGGCCAGAGATCCGGACCCAAAAAATAGCGCATGTTGGAAAAGAGTCCGGATCCGATCCAGCTCCGGTACGTACGGAACGGACGCGTGTGAACGTCCGCATAGACTTTACATTGCTATACGGAACGTACGTTCCGTTTGTACTGTTTGCGGTCCGGATCAGATCCGGAAAATCCGGATAGCGAACGCTAATGTGAACCGGGCCTTATTTTCAAAATAAACGGATCTGGCTCGATTGCTTCCCATTCTGACTGAAAATAATGTAGCCTTCCTCCCACGGGCTAGAAGTCATTTGTTGTCTTTGGGGGATTCGGTTTTGCAAGTGCAAAACCCCCCCTGCCTTTACCCCCAGGAAAGGACCATTTCCTTTGCTGTGGCTGATTTTTTGACTGTTCCACTATTGGTTTTTTGAAAAGACCCTGAGGTCTGTTTTTAAAACTTTTTCGTCTAGTTGGAAATTGTTTACCTTTCTCTGCGGATCTAGAAAGGTCTAATCTAATTCTTTCCCAAATGAAAGCTCCCCTGAGAAAGGTATGGCACATAACTTGTTTTTGGAAGTTAGATCACCCTCCCAAGTTTTGAGCCATAAGGCTCTTCTGGCTGCGTTGATAAGGGCCGTAGTTCGTGCTGAAATACGAACTATTTCCAAGAACGCGTCCGCCAAAAAAGCTACCGATTTAAGGACTACTGGCAGAGACTTAACAATCATTTAAGTCTGAACCAGATTTAATGTGGGTTAGTAAATTATCCATCCATACCCTTAAATTGCGGGATATACATGTAGCCGAGACTCCTGGTAAAAAGGCGAAAGACGCCGATTCCCAAGCCTTTTTGAGTAACAGATCTATCTTTTTGTCCATGGCGTCCCTTCAGGACACCCACATCCTCAAAGGATAGATCCGAACCTTTGGAGTATTTGGATAAGGCTGCATCCAACTTTGGACACTTAATGAATTGATTAATATCAGACTCAGAAAAGGGAAACTTCCTTTTTGCTGCCTTAGAAATAAAAAGTTTCCTCTCCGGCTCCTTCCACTGTGATCCAATAATTTCCTTAATTGACTGATGGAAGGAAAAAACCCGACCTGACTGTTGGGCAAGACTAGAGTAAACTAGATCCTGAGCTGATAACTCTTTTGGTGTCTCAGGAATCTGCTAAGTGGCGTAGACCGCCTTCAATAATTCATTGACATCGTCTGTATTACACAAAAATCTAGACGCCCTTTTCATATCATCCTCTGAGTCCTCCCCTGAGTAAACATTTTCCCCCTTTTCTATATCAGAAACATATTCCCTGCCCTTGAACTCTTCCACCTCCTCCCCCAGTAGCCCAGGTACTAACGGAAAAGACATTGGCGGAAGGTCAGGAGCAGGCGCAACCGGAGCAGGAGGGATTGTCGGAATGGGAGCGGGAGGAGCCGCCTCTGTTGCAGAAGAAGGACCAGCAACTGCCACTGAGGCAGAAGTAGTAGAGGGTAAAATAGACTCTTTACATTTCTCTAAAGTATCATTCATATCCCTTTTAACTGATTTCATAATGTTTTTTAAAAATAGAGGACGGCTCAGAAGCAATCACTGCATCTATACATGCCTGACACAAAGTTTTTGCATAACTAGATGACAGTTTAGTAAAGCATTGGCAACATTTCTTAGACCTTTGTCGCCCTGCTGAACCTGCACTAGATCCAGACTCCACTCTAGCCTGAAAAATATGACAACATGATAGAGGGTTGATTAGGATCCAATTAATCATGTACAAACATAAAAAGTAAGCAGGGATCAAAGACCCCCACTCACCCCACCATCAGAGTGTGCGTGACCAGCGGCTGCACTGGATGAAGACGACGCCGTAGATCCATCCAGGGCTGTGGAGGCAGCAGCCGGGTTAGCAGAAGACTCCTGCATAATGCGGCCACCTCCACACGCCAGGCGTTTCTTTTAACCTCCTCGCCGGAGGTCGCCGCTCAGGCCCTGCTGGGCCGATTTTTACAAAATAAAAAGCAGCACACGCAGTCGGCACTTTGCCAGCCGCGTGTGCTGCCTGATCGCCGCCGCCCGAGCCCTGCGCAGCCGGAACCAAAGTTCGGGCCAGCGCTAAGGGCTGGATCGGAGGCGGCTGACGTCAGGACGTCGGCTGACGTCACTCCGCTCGTCGCTATGGTGACGATGTAAGCAAAACAAGGAAGGCTGCTCATTGCGGCCTTCCTTGTTTATTCTGGGCGCCGGAGGCGATCGAAAGAACGCCTCCGGAGCGCCCTCTAGTGGGCTTTCATGCAGCCAACTTTCAGTTGGCTGCATGAAAGTTTTTTTTTTATTTAAAAAAAAACCCTCCCGCAGCCGCCCTGGCGATCTTAATAGAACGCCAGGGAGGTTAAATGCTCCACGCCGTCCCGCAATGCAACTTCCGGCCCGCCTCCTATGATGACTTCCGGAACTGACGTCACCGCCAGATATCGTCATAACTCCCAGAACTGCCCTGCGCAGGAGGAAGGCGGCAGCCGGACAGCCCAATCCCACCCGTGGGCGTCCAGGCGTAATGGCGGCACCGGCAGCAGCCACCTCGCGTCCTGCGACCGACTCCAGCCACAAGGTACTGTACTCCATGACCCTCTCACCCTCCGGCGAGGCCATAAAAATAATAAAATGGGAGCTGCACTTTCTTCTGTATTTCCGGACAGAAACACAAATGAAGTCTTCTGTTTTGAGCGGGTCACTAGGAGGTGCTTCACTCCTCTTCTCCCGGTGTTTCGGTCTCTTACTTTTTATACACTGAGGTTGGAGGGGGGCGGGAGCTTTTTATACTTTCTTTTTTGTGTGTTTCCTCAGAGCATGGGCGGAGCCATTACTCAAAGGGTATCCCAGCTGATGGACATGAGAAAGACAGAACGTGACACACGACAGGTAATATATAAACACACACTTACAGCACATTTATACATTAGTGGAACAGTGGCAGGTTCGGACGATTCCTGAGAGATTTCATGCTCAAATCGATCGGAAATCAGCCTGTGGTGTATGAGCAGCGGACAGATCTCTCCAATCAGATTCAATTAAGAGGAGATTTGTCTCTTGGTCGAATCTGCCCATCATTGCTAGGTGTATGGCTACCTTAAAGTGTACCTTAACCCTGGGAGGGGGGAGTTTCACTTACCGGGGTCTTCCCCAAGCCCCCTGCAGCCGTCCTGTGCCATCGTAGCTCCTCGAGTGCCCACCGGTTCCCCTGCCACAGCTCAGTTTAGTTTTCAGCTGACAGTGGGCCTCTGCCAATGCGTCTTCTTCGCCTTCCCCGCTGTCAAGCGCATGACACGCTTGACGGCAGGACAGCCGAAAACTAAGACACGGCAGGGGAACCGGAGGGCACTCAGGGAGCTGCGAGGGCACAGGACGGCTGCAGGGGGCTTGGGGAAGCCACAGGTGATTTTTTTTTCCCCACAGGATTAAAGGATACCTGAACTGACATGTGATAGACATGTGTATGTACAGTGCCTAGCACACAAATAACTATGCTGTGTTCCTTTTTTTTCTTTCTCTGCCTGAAAGAGTTAAATATCAGGTATGTAAGTGGCTGACTCAGTCCTGACTCAGACAGGAAGTGACTACAGTGTGACCCTCACTGATTACAACTATAAAACATTTTCCCAGAGGAAAATGGTTACTGAGAGCAGGAAAGAGAAGGATCAATTGGTAATAGAGTTTAGCAGGGCTGTGGCTACACAGCCCTGGATTTTAGCTCTGGCATACTTCAATGAATGTGTCGTTGAGCAAAAACAAAACAGTCGAAATGTAAAAAGTAGATTTAAATAAAATAAACCTGTGGAATATCTTAAAAAGCCATTTTTAGGAGAAGGAAGATAGATACAATCGTTTATTTCATTAGTTTATTTCCGCTTTGGGTGTCCTTTAACCACTTGAGGACCCAGCCTTTACCCCCCCCCCCCATTAAGGACCAGCGTGGTTTTTTATGATCTGTGCTGGGTGGGCTCTGCAGCCCCCAGCACAGATCAGGTTACATGCAGAGCGATCAGATCAACCCCCTTTTTCCCCCCATGGGGATGATGTGCAGGGGGGGTCTGATCGCTCCGGTCTGCCTGGGTGTTGCGGGGGGGGGCACCTCAAAGCCCCCCTCCCTCTCACCCCTGGTGATCGGGGCTGCACAGGACGCTATCCATCCTGTGCAGGCTGTCCTCTGTCACATGGCGGCGATCCCAGGCCGCTGATTGGCCGGGGATCGCCGATCTGCCTTACGGTGCTGCTGTAGCAGCAGCGCCGTTCAATGTAAACAAAGGAGACAAACGTCTCCTGCGTTTACATTTAGTCTGCGAGCCGCGATAAGCGGCTCGCAGGCTATTCATGGAGACCCGCTCCGTGATCTAACAGGAAACGGCCGCTCTTGATTAATTAGGGAGGCACCTGGCAACGCAGATGTGCGTCGCTAGTCCTCCAGCTACCACTTTGCAGCCGCACGGTATGAGTGTGCAGTCGGCAAGTGGTTAAGGTTCACTTTAAGTCGTAGTGTCAGCAGCAGGGATGTCCAATGAGAAGCAAATTTGCATCAACTTAGTCAATCTACAAATACAATTTTTATGCTAAATTTATGGAAACAGATTTAATATTGACCAAATGCTGAAGCTGCAGTTCAATTAGTCTATTTTTAAGCTCAATACATTTCCATAAACATTTGCATCAGCTCAATTATTTGTATATCTAGTAAGGCTCGCCACACACCGTACAACCTTGGTTGTTCAATCTTACCACGTTCATGTAGTATAAAAGCAGATCAAAACAATCCTTTCAAAGTATGAACCTGTTGGCCCTGATACTACATATACAATAGCAAGAAAAAGTATGTGAACCCTTTGGCATGATATAGATTTCTGCACAAATTTGTCATAAAATGTGATCTGATCTTCATCTAAGTCACAACAATAGACAATCCGTCTGCTTAAAGGGACAATGTCCAAGCTGCAAAAAAAAAACCTACTTAGGGCTTCCTCCAGCCCCTATGACCCTCGCCGCAGCTCCGCTCACAAGTCCCCGACAGTGCAGAGGCCGACCTCTCTGCGTCTGCGCAGTACACTCCTTGCCACACTACATGCGAGTGATTAACAATGGCACTCCTGCAGGCACAGTGGAGGGCGACCTGGCGAGGCCTCTGCAGTGTCAGGGACTGGAAGCCAGCAGCTGAGAGTGTAACTGCGGTGAGGGACATAGTGGCTGGAGGGGTTTGTTACAGCTGCCCTGCTCTATAAAAAAAAAAAAAAACACCAGTATTGGGTTTGCTTTTGCCAAGGAGCATTGCCTGATGTGAATGATGCCTCGCACAAAGCAGCTCTCAGAAGACCAATAAGAATTGTTGACTTGCATAAAGCTGGAAAAGGTTATAAAAATATCTCCAAAAGCCCTGCAGTTCATCAGTTCATGGCAAGACAAATGGTCTATAAATGGAGATATGGCTGCTACTCTCCCTTGGAGTGGCCATCCTATAAAGATGACCGCAAGAGCACAGTGCAGAATGCTCAATGAGGTGAAGAAGAATCCTAGAGTGTCAGCTAAAGGCTTACAAAAGTCTCTGGCATATGTTAACATCCATGTTAGCGAATTTATGATGCATATAACAACAAGAATTGAGTTCATGGGAGGATACCACAGAGGAAGCCACTGCTGTCCAAAGAAAACATAGCTGCACATTTAAAGCTTGCAAAAGAGCACCTGGATGTTCCACAGCAGTACTGGTAAAATATTCTGTGGACAGATGAAACCAAAGTTGAGTTGTTTGGAAGAAAAACATCACCATGTGTAGAGAGAAAGAGGCACAGTACACCAACATCAAAAATTCATCCCAACTGTGAAGTATGGTGGTGGGGAATGATGGTTCGGGGCTGCTTTGCTGCATCAGGGCCTGGACAGATTGCAATCATTGAAGGAAAAATGAATTAGAAAGTTTATTAAGACAATTTGGAGGAGAACGCAAGGCCATCTTGTCCACCACCTGAAGCTCAGCAGAAGATGGGTGTTCCAACAGGACAATGACCCAAAGCATAGAAGTAAATCAACAGAATGGCTGAAACAGAAGAAAATACACCTACTGGAGTGGCCCAGTCAGAGTCCGGACCTTAACCCGATTGAGATGCTGCGACTTGACCTCAAGAAAGTGATTTAAACCAGACATCCCAGAATATTGCTGAACTGAAAAAGTTCTGTAAAGAGGAATAATCAAGAATTACTCCTGACCGTTGTCACGTCTGATCTGCAACTACAGGAAACGTTTGGTTGCAGTTATTAGAGCCAATACTTTTGCCACCAGAATGTTTACATGGTTTGTTTAATAAACACATGGAAACATTATTTGTGTGGTATTAGTTTAAGCAGACTGGGCTTGTTAATGGTTGTGACGGATTTCTGCACAAATTGGGCATAAAATGTAATCTGATCGTTATCTAATTCCAAAGGGTTCACATACTTTTTCTTGCTACTGTATTTGATAAATCTGTACAACCAAGATTGTATAGTGTGTATTGATCATTAGTCAGCAGGGTAGGCGCAGGTACACTTCCATCATGTCACATAGGCTTCAAAAAAAGTGTGGAAAAATAAATATTTGCATTGTTAGACTGCTGCAGCACCACTTGGGTACCATTGTTCAGGCTATGGCTTTCACTTTACTGAAACCTTTTGGGATGCTGGATGCAGCTACCATGTGGCTTTACCCAGGCCAGTAGTGGTCTATCAGCCTATGGCAGTGGTTCTCACACATTTCCATGGGAGGACACACTTGGTGATATACAAAGAAAATTCAAGGCACCCCTTGGTAGACAGGAGGCTGAAGGTGGTAAATTCACCAGGCATCCCCCTCCCCAGTATAGTCATATATGCTTCCAGTATTAGGCAGCCTCCTCCCCAGTTTAGTCAAATCCAGTAGACCCCCACCCTCCTTGTAGGTCACCATATCCCAGAAACACCTTTGCAAAGCACCAAATCCCAGACACCCTTTTGTAGATCACTAAATACCAGAGATACTTGTAGCGCGCTAAATCCCAAAGACCCTCTTGTAGAGCGCCAAATCCTAGAAACCCTCTTGTAGAGCACAAATTCCCAGAGACCCTCTTGTAAAGCGCCAATTCCCAGAGACCCTGTTGTAAAGCGCCAATTCCCAGAGACCCTCTTGTAGATCACTAAATCCCAGAGACCCTCTTGTAGAGCGCCAATTCTCAAAGACCCTCTTGTAGATCACTAAATCCCAGAGACCCTCTTGTAGATCACTAAATCCCAGAGACCCTCTTGTAGATCACTAAATCCCAGAGACCCTCTTGTAGATCACTAAATCCCAGAGACCCTCTTGTAGATCACTAAATCCCAGAGACCCTCTTGTAGATCACTAAATCCCAGAGACCCTCTTGTAGAGCGCCAATTCTTAAAGACTCTCTTGTAAAGCGCCAATTCCCAGAGACCCTCTTGTAAAGCGCCAATTCCCAGAGACCCTCTTGTAGATCACTAAATCCCAGAGACCCTCTTGTAGAGCTGCAAATCCCAGAGACCCTCTTGTAGAGCTGCAAATCCCAGAGACCCTCTTGTAGAGCTGCAAATCCCAGAGACCCTCTTGTAGAGCTGCAAATCCCAGAGACCCTCTTGTAGAGCTGCAAATCCCAGAGACCCTCTTGTAGAGCTGCAAATCCCAGAGACCCTCTTGTAGAGCTGCAAATCCCAGAGACCCTCTTGTAGAGCTGCAAATCCCAGAGACCCTCTTGTAGAGCTGCAAATCCCAGAGACCCTCTTGTAGAGCTGCAAATCCCAGAGACCCTCTTGTAGAGCTGCAAATCCCAGAGACCCTCTTGTAGAGCTGCAAATCCCAGAGACCCTCTTGTAGAGCTGCAAATCCCAGAGACCCTCTTGTAGAGCTGCAAATCCCAGAGACCCTCTTGTAGAGCTGCAAATCCCAGAGACCCTCTTGTAGAGCTGCAAATCCCAGAGACCCTCTTGTAGAGTTACAAATCCCAGAGACCCTCTTGTAGAACTGCAAATCCCAGAGACCCTCTAGTAGAGTTGCAAATCCCAGAGACCCTCTTGTAGAGCTGCAAATCCCAGAGACCCTCCTGCAGATCACTAAATCCCAGAAACCCTCTCGAACAGCGCCAAATCCCAGAGACCATCTTGTAGAGCGTCAATTCTCAGAGACCCTCTTGCAGATCACTAAATCCCAGAGACCCTCTTGAAGAGTGCTAAATACCAGAGACTCTCGGAGCACGCCAAATCCAAGTGGAGCAAAGCACTATATATTAAGAGATGCTCCTGCCTCATGTACTTATGCATTTCCGCACATTAAAATAAAACCAGTTAGGTGGGTGTGTTTAGGGTGTTGAAAACAACTGTGTAAGAAATGGCTGCTCAGGCAAGTAATTTCCCCTTGCTGTATTCACATCACAATTTGAGAAATGTTGAGACAATGATGAATGGAGCCATACTTTAGCTTTTGTTTTTTCGGTTTTATTTTTTTTTTGTAATTTTTTTTGTTTGTTTTTTTCTCAAGTTTTTGTTCTTTTTACAGGCAATTTTATAACCTTGTTCTCAGTCAGAGGGCGACATGCCACGCATTGCCGTCCCGCTGACTGAGAAAAGGTTGGCGATTTCCCCCAACAACGGGAGAGAGCAGAAATAAAACGTAACTTTACACAAATAAAAAGACAGAACAAGGAAAGGGAAGAAAAATCCCGTTGTGGAAGAAATGCAATGCCGGGAAAACATCTGGAATTGGAGCCGGACAGGCTAATAAAAATGACCGGAGCCCAAGGGGTCTTCTGGAGCTCCACATCCCCTCAACCCCTTCCACACACAACCGGTAAACACAATGGCAGCTGTAAGGAAGGGTTGAGAGGGACTCGTCCGGAAATAAAAATCTACCCAATCCCCCACCCCAATCCACCCCCCTGCTCGCCCCCTCCCTTTGTCATCAACCCCCTCCCATCTCCAGCTCTCTGCAGGAACTCCCCACCATGACGGGGTGAAGAGCAGGCAATTCCGGGGCAGTGAGGCTGACACAGCTGAGGGTTCAGGAGGACGTACTCGTCTCTTTCTGTGATGGTTGGATGGGGTTTCGTTGCACCCCCTTCTGGCTTTCCATGTCCCTAAAATGCTTGTCAACCTGAGAAAAGATACATAGGTTTAGTGAAGAAGAAATCTCAGCAGCTGGACTTAAAAACAGATGTACCCCGCCCACCCTCCCCCCCCATCCCCCAGTAGTGCCTTTCCTGCCAGAGCTAGGTGCTGGGGAGGGACCATCAGTGGTGCTGCAGGTGGAAACTTGCTTGGAATTGGTGGGAAATTAACAGTTGTGGGTGGGGCTACATGTGTAAAAGCATTTGTTCAAACGCGTAGGTTTTCTAGGTTTCGCGTAGGCCCAGTTTTTGTTTTTTTTTATACCAAACACCAGTAGTCTCTTCCACTTTCCAGTCACAAGCAACACAACAAGCATGTCATATTGAAGTTCCCCAAACTATTTTAGTCAAGGGCTGGGTCAACATACTTTAGACTACTGGGGGCCGGAGTACACATAAAATGATGTAGAAAAACATTACATTGAACCTAGGTAGTGCAAACAGCGCCTGAAACACCATCCCCCACACGCAAAGCAATCAAGTGTTCAAAATACATACTGTATTTTCAAAAGTCCCCCCAAAACAACTCCCTTCCCCCAGTAATTGCAAGGACTGCAAATTATCCACCCCTACACACACGTGAGCACACAAACTGCTTTTATATTACCTCTAACCACACCACCACCACAATGTTTTTGCGCACCAGCCAGTGAAGCATACACCGGTGACAACCTGCCATACAATTGGACAGCAATGTCACTTGATGCGGAATTGGATTGGAAGCCAGCAAATTACTTCTTGCTGGCTTCCATGTGGAAACGTGGTGCCAGAACTGCTGCCGCATCTATAATACATTTTGTGTGGGAGGGGGCCGTTGAAAAACCCACAGGGGGGCGCATTCGGCCCGCGGGCCTTAGTTTGATGACCACTGTCATATTGTTCTGAAACATCACATTAAAGGTCTAACTAGTGAAGTCATAAGCAGTAAAGGTATTACTACAATTGCAAACATGTCTAGCACAAAAAAACAAAAAACAAAAATAAGTGTAGAATTTGGATGGCCCACAAGAGGGCAATGCTATTTGTAGGTATAGCGGTGCCCAGTGTATAATTTAGATGCAGCAGGTTGTAGTGGCACCTTACTTCATATAGCAGCAAAGATAGCAGTAGCATTGCATAGAGAACTCCCAATACTGGAAGATGGGGCCAAAGCAACTGAGAAACTGGTGCATAGAGTTAAGCAGGGAGGGTAATAGGGCATGCAGGGGTTCAGCAAAGTCCACACCGACTAACTGTAGTGTTAGGTGTGTGTGTGTGTGTGTGTGTGTGTGTGTGTGTGTGTGTGGTGTGTGTGGTGTGTGTGGTGTGTGTGGTGTGTGTGGTGTGTGTGGTGTGTGTGGTGTGTGTGGTGTGTGTGGTGTGTGTGGTGTGTGTGGTGTGTGTGGTGTGTGTGGTGTGTGTGGTGTGTGTGTGGTGTGTGATGTGTGTGTGGTGTGTGATGTGTGTGTGATGTGTGTGTGATGTGTGTGAGGTGTGTGTGTGGTGTGTGTGGTGTGGTGTGTGGTGTGTGGTGTGTGATGTGTGTGTGGTGTGTGTCTGTTGTGTGTGTTGTGTGTGTTGTGTGTGTGGTGTGTGTGGTGTGTGTGGTGTGTGTGGTGTGTGTGTGGTGTGTGTGTGGTGTGTGTGTGGTGTGTGTGTGGTGTGTGTGTGGTGTGTGTGTGGTGTGTGTGTGGTGTGTGTGTGGTGTGTGTGTGGTGTGTGTGTGTGTTGTGTGTGTGGGGTGTGTGTGGGGTGTGTGTGGGGTGTGTGTGTGTGTGTGTGTGTGGTGTGTGTGGTGTGTGTGGTGTGTGTGGTGTGTGTGGTGTGTGTGGTGTGTGTGGTGTGTGTGGTGTGTGTGGTGTGTGTGGTGTGTGATGTGTGTGATGTGTGTGTGATGTGTGTGATGTGTGTGATGTGTGTGATGTGTGTGTGGTGTGTGATGTGTGTGTGATGTGTGTGTGATGTGTGTGAGGTGTGTGTGTGGTGTGTGTGGTGTGGTGTGGTGTGTGATGTGTGTGTGTGTGTGTGTGTGTGTGTGTGTGTGTGTGTGTGTGTGTGTGTGTGTGTGTGTGGTGTGTGTCTGTGGTGTGTGTGTGTTGTGTGTGGGTGTGTGTGTGTGTGTGTGTGTGTGTGTGTGTGTGTGTGTGTATGTGTGTGTATGTGTGTGGTGTGTGTGTGTGTGTGTGTGTGTGTGTGTGGTGTGTGTGGTGTGTGGTGTGTGTGGGTGTGTGTGTATGTGTGTGTATGTGTATGTGTGTGGGTGTGGGTGTGTGTATGTGTGTGGGTGTGGGTGTGTGTATGTGTGTGTATGTAGTGTGTGTATGTGTGTGTATGTAGTGTGTGTATGTAGTGTGTGTATGTAGTGTGTGTATGTAGTGTGTGTATGTAGTGTGTGTATGTAGTGTGTGTATGTAGTGTGTGTATGTGTGTGTATTGTGTGTGTATGTGTGTGTATGTGTGTGTATTGTGTGTGTAGTGTGTGTGTAGTGTGTGTGTAGTGTGTGTGTGTGTGTGTGTGTGTGTGTGTGTGTGTGTGTGTGTGTGTGTGTGTGTGTGTGTGTGTGTGTGTGTGTGTGTGTGTGTGTGTGTGTGTGTACAGTGTGTGTGTACAGTGTGTGTGTACAGTGTGTGTGTACAGTGTGTGTGTACAGTGTGTGTGTACAGTGTGTGTGTACGTGTGTGTACGTGTGTGTACGTGTGTGTACGTGTGTGCGCACGTGTGTGTACGTGTGTGCGCGTGTGTGTGCGCGTGTGTGCGTGTGCGTGTGTGTACACGTGGTGCTAACCAGATTTAGAAACGATGCATAGTTGTATTACAACTGATTGATCATGTCGGGAGGCGGAGTCTCGAGGATCCACCAACCGGAGGCCTACAAGGCATAACATCAGGATGGAGGGGGTTAAGGGAAACAGAATATGGCAACACAGAGTCTTCCAGAACAGACAATGGTAACTACTAAAGAGATCGCTTGCCTAGGATTTATTTGCACCTTTCAAATTGCCCTTCAGTAAATGTTTCTCTAAAGGTGGCCACACACCATACAACTTTTTTAAATATCTGTTCAATTTAAGAATTGCAATCATGTTTTCTGACTGAGTGTATCATTTCAAAAATATGACCAATGTACCACACCTATGTTCAATTTTTCCCCAATTATGATAAAAATGATTGGGAACTCTGAGAAAATTGTTAGGGTGTGTATATTAATAAATTGACAATTCAACATGCACCATACAATCTTTAGTAGAAATTGAAGAGAAATATCTGTCATTCCAGATCGATTTAAATTAAAAAAAAAGCTTTCGATTGAGAGATACGATCGTTTTTATCGAATTGCTGTAAAATCGGATCATTTTCATTGTATCGTGTGTGGCCAACTTAAAGCCAGTGGTTACCAATTTAAAAATAAAAAAAGTCAGATACTCACCTAAGGAGAGGGAAGGCTCGGTCCTAATGAGCCTTCCGTCTCCTCTCCGGGTTCCCTCGGTGCTGCGCTGGCTCCCCCGTTCGCGTCCGCCGCCGCAGGGACTTCGGAGGTCTTCGGGAGCACTCGGGCCGCTCCATACTACGCACGCGCAAGTGCGTCAGAGGGCACTCGCACATGCATAGTATGGAGTGGCCCGTCTTCGGGAGCCCGAGTGCTCCCAAAGGCTTCCGAAAGCTCCCTTCGGCTGCGGAAGTGACAGTATTTGACCGAACTGGTCGAATACTGCTACGGGGGATCCTGAGCGGGACCGGGCACTGGGAGAAGAGAGGGAAGGCTCATTAGGACCGAGCCTTCCCTCTCCTTAGGTGAGTATCTGACTTTTTTATTTTTAAGTTGGTAAACATTCACCTTAAGTCCCACTGGCTGTAAGACCACCCCACGCACAGTCACAGCTTAGAGGCAGGATCAGGCAGCGTACACATACTTACTATTTTACGAACGTGGCTTAGTGCACTGCCCTCCTTTCCTTTGCAGTTTTCCACCTGATATGGTGGGGAGATAACTACTTCATCCATTACTACAATATTTTTTTCTTGCCATTTACAGTCTTTTATCCTGTGAGGAGAACAGAGACACAAGACTTATTATATTGTCAGAAATCAGTAATTATAGTTAGGCTGCCTACACACATTCAATTTAGATTGGCCAATCGCTGACCAGTTTTAACCACCCCCATGCAGTATGAGGGGCAACAGATTAGGCAGGTAAGCTGTCATGCTACAGGGAAGTGGTAAAGCACCCTTAAGGCAGCCATACACTGGTCGATTGCCACCAGATCGACCAGCAGATAGATCCCTCTGTGATCGAATCTGATCAAAGTGGGATCTATTGGCTGCCTACACTGCAAACAGATTTTGAAATGATTTCACTATGAAATCGATTCACAATCTTGTCTATCGGCTGGAAATTGAGTAAGTGACCTTTAGTCACTATCAGTGATATGTACAGTGATTTATGAATAAAAGGATAAGAAAAAAATGCTTTTAAATAATTCTTTAATATTGGCGTTCCCTCTTTACAGGTTTATGCAAATTTACCATAAAATCAGAGATTGTCAGATACTAATTATAGCTGGTATTATTATATGATGCCCTCTGTATGCAGCTGCAATTTGAGCCAATCAAAAAACTCAGCAGAAAGTGGATTTGGTTGACTTAAAGGACCTCTGTTGCGAAAATGTTTAAATTTAAAATACATGTTGACATATACAAATAAGTAGTACGTTTGTTCCAGAGTAAAATGAGCCATAAATGACGTTTCTCCTATGTTGCTGTCACTTACAGTAGGTAGCAGAAATCTGACATTACCCACAGATTTTGGCTAGCCCAGGTTCGTGGGGGGGGGGGGGGATTCTCAGGGTTTTCTTTATTTTTTAAAGCACTTAGTGAATGGCAGTTTAGTGAATGGCAGTTGCTCCGTCCAACTACCAACAATATCTACGGTGTGCAGGGAGGCTGGCCAGCATCTTTGTATTAATACTTTTCAGGGAATGTCTTTATAAAAAAAATACAGGTCATGCTGAGAATTCCCCATGAAGAGATGGACTAACCCAAAATCTGTCAGTAAAGTCAGATTTCTGCTACCTACTGTAAGTGACAGCAACATAGGAGAAAAGTAATTTATGGCTCATTTTACTCTGGAAGAAACAGGCTTCTTATTTGTATGTGTTTTGAATTTTAAGATTTTCGCGATACTTCCTTTTTGATTTTTAAACTACACACACTTTCAATTAAATCTGCATGCTAGCTGGAATTCTATCATTAACCATCTCTAACAAAATCAAGTACAAGAAAAAGGCATGATAAAGTTCAAGTCCAAACAAAATCAAAACTGAATATTTAACCATTTCTGCCACTTGGACATGATCCTCACGTCCAGACGGCTGCTCTGCTGCGGTGCAGCGCTTCGGCACGATCGCAACCCCGTGCTGTCCCCGGTAGCCCTGGGCTCAGTGAACGGGAACATGGTTCCCGATCACCGATCCGTGTCCCCAGCAGAAAAACCGAAGCGCTCTTACTAGAGGCTTCAGTCTTTCTGCAAAAAAAAAAAAAAAAGTTTCCCCGTCCTCCTTGTGCTTCCGGTGATCGAGAAGCACAAGGAGAAAAAAAATAAACTCAAGGTGGCCATCTTGTGGCCAAATAGTAAAATAACATCTTCATATTTTTTACATTACAATTTACACATATAATAACATTAAAAATTAACTTTATTTCCCACACCAAAATATTACCCAAATAACATTTTTAATGGGAAAAAATTTATTTACGATAAAAAAAAAAGTTACCTAAGGGTCTGAACTTTTTAAATATGCATTTAAAGGAGGTATACTACAAACATTTTTTAAATTATAAGCCTGTAAATAATGATGGACGCAAAACAGAAAAAATGCACCTTTGTTTCCAAATAAAATATTGGCGCCATACATTGTGATAGGGACATAATTTAAAGGGATACTGTAGGGGGTCGGGGGAAAATGAGCTGAACTTACCCGGGGCTTCTAATGGTCCCCGCAGACATCCTGTGTTGGCGCAGCCACTCCCCAATGCTCTGTCCCGCCTCCAGTTCACTTCTGGAATTTCTGACTTTAAAGTCAGAAAACCACTGCGCCTGCGTTGCCGTGTCCTCGCTCCCGCTGATGTCACCAGGAGTGTACTGCGCAGACACAGACCATACTGGGCCTGAGCAATACACTCCTGGTGACATCAGCGGGATCGAGGACATGGCAACGCAGGCGCTGTGGTTTTCTGACTTTAAAGTCAGAAATTCCAGAAGTGAACCGCAGGCGTGGCTGGAGCATCGGTGAGTGGCTGCGCGGGCACAGGATGTCTGCGGAGGACCATTAGAAGCCCCGGGTAAGTTCAACTCATTTTCCCCCGACCCCCCTACAGTATCCCTTTAAATGGTGTCATAACAGACAAACGGGCAAATAAAATACATAGGTTTTAATTAAGGTAGCGTGGATTTTAAAGCTATAATGGCCGAAAACTGAGAAATAATGAATTTTTTTCAATTCTTATTAATCCTGTTAAAATGCATTTATAAAAAAATAATTCTTAGCAAAATGTACCACCCAAAGAAAGCCTAATTAGTGGCGGAAAAAACAAGATATAGATCAATAAATTGTGATAAGTAGTGATAAAGTTATTAGCGAATGAATGGGAGGTGAAAATTGTTCTGATGCATAAGCAATACTAGTTACCTGGCTATCCTACGGATTCTCTGCCTTTTAAAACCTCCATGGCATTATGGTTATTTCCAGATTTTTTTTTCCAAAAGCGGTGACATTTTTTCACAAGCTTTCAGACCTTAAAAATCATGCTGCTAGATAGATCTGCGGCAGCCCTGCACATTGCACACCTCCCTTGGATCATGATTACTGCTCTGAGCTGTGGATTTCTGTCCCGAGCCTGACTCGGGGTTACCGCTAAGGTGGTTAAGTCCCATCTACGTCATCTACTTTCTTTGTCAGGTTCGATTCATTGATTCGAAAACAATGGCAAACTGAATCGAATCCTAATCGGACATGTTGGATTGAATAGAACGAAAAATTGTATGGTGTAGATGGGGCTAAATACTTTTAACTATAGACCCTGAACAAGCATGCAGCAGATTAGATGTTTCTGACTATCAGATCTGACAAGAATAGCTGCATGCTTGTGTCTGGTCTTAATTAGACACTCCTGCAACTAAATAGACCAGCAGGTCTGCCAGGCAACTGGTTTAATAAAAAAAAATTATATATAGCATCGTCCATATTCTCACTTCAGTTGTCCTTTAAAGGGACTCTGAGCAGCGGCTAAAAAAAAAAAAAAAAAAAAAAAAAAAAAAGCTTCCCCAGCCCCGCCCCCCCGTAGCATGTGACGTCCCTCAATGACCTCTGGGTCTCCTTCATGGTCCCGCTGGCAGCTCTGTACATGTGCAGTCCCTCCAAGCACCCTGCGCATCATCGCAGCAGTAGCCATAAGGGTCCTGCGCATGCGTCAGTTCAGTCTTTCGAGTACTGTGCATGCACAGGACCCTTATGGCGACAAGCGCCAAAGTCGCCAGCGGGACACCAGAGGACCTCGCGGGCTACAGGGGGCTGGAGGAAGCCCAAGGTAAGCTCAGGTTTGCTGTTTTTTACCGCTGCTCAGGGTCTATTATTTGGAGGCTGTCAGATTTCCTTTACCAGCTGCCTGGCGTCCTGCTAATCTTTCTGGCATCAGTAGTGTAATTCACACACCTGAAACAAGCATGTTGGCAGCCTCCATATTCGTCTCACTTCAGGTGTGATTTCAGCCTGGTTCACACTTGCATTGAAGTGGCAAACACATCTGACCACCGGTTGATGGGATCAGTTTTCACTGCTTTGCCTCTCCCTTTCTCCATATTCCAACAGTGTATTTTTCTATTTAGAACGGTCCGTTTCTTTACTAGTGTGAATAAACATTCTGTTTTCTCATTGCCTCCCAATGCAGCACTAAAGCTTCCGCTCCGCTGGGCTCAGTGGTCCAGAAAAACTGGTGCTGCAGAAAACTTTCGGTCCCTTCAGATCGTACGGAACAGATCCATAGGTTAACATTGGATCCATTCGCATTAGTTCCCTTCCGATCCAGGAACAGACTTTTTTTTACTCTAATGTGAACCGGGCCTTAAAGTGGATCCGAGATAAACTTTTACTCATTGCATAATTGTGTTCCTTTCATATAGTTTATAGGGCATTCCTCAAGCCAAATACTTTTTTTTGTTTTAATCTTCTAATTGCCTATAAACTAAACAAGCCTCGCCCACAGCTCCTTTTGTACCTTGGCACTGTAGCAAGGGCTTATGGGAGCTCAGTCTGGGCAGGAGGAGGTTACTAGACATTGATTTCAGAGGCAGAGGGGAGGAGGAGAGGGGACTGAATTTACACACAGGCAAGCTGATAGCATCTCCAGCCCTCAGCCTGTGACAATGTGACAAACAGAACATGGCTGCCCTCATTGTATCCCAGGAAGAAATAATCATAAACTGTTGAAGCTGTTTGCAGCTAGATTTGCTGAGTAAACTATCTAAACTTTAGATAAGATATATAGACAAGTTACTTGTTATAGTTAGTTTTTCATCTCGGATCCGCTTTAAAGAGGATCTGTAACATCAAAAGATCCCCTGGGGGGTACTCACCTCGGGTGTGGGAAGCCTCCGGATCCTAATGAGGCTTCCCACGCCGTCCTCCGTCTCTCGCTGCAGCCCTCCGAGAATAATGACGTCAATATTTACCTTCCTGGCTCCTGCGCAGGCGCTTTGACGGCTGTTGGCTCCAAACTACACGGAAATACCCGATCGCCGTCGGGTCTGCTCTACTGAGCAGGCGCAAGTTTCCGGCGCATGCGCAGTAGAGCGGACCCGACTGAGATTGCGTATTTCAGTGTAGTTCGGAGCGGAAAGCAGCCACAGCGCCCCCGCTGGAGCCAGCAAAGGTAAATATTGAACTGACAGTCGGCTGTCGCCGGCTGTTCGGAGGGCTGCAGCGAGACCCCCGTGGGACAGAGGACGGCGTGGGAAGCCTCATTAGGATCCGGAGGCTTCCCCCACCCGAGGTGAGTACCCCCCCCGGGGATCTTTTTGACGTTACAGAGTCTCTTTAACCACTTCACCACTGAGGGGTTTTACCCCCTGAGCACCAGAGCAATTTTCACCTTTCAGCGCTCCTTCCATTCATTCGTCTATAACTTTATCATTACTTATCGCAATGAAATGAACTATATCTTGTTTTTTCCACCACCAATTAGGCTTTCTTTAGGTGGGACATTATGCCAAGAATTATTTTTTCTAAATGTGTTTTAATGGGAAAATTTAAAAAATTATTTTTTTCCCCACATTTTTCCTGTTTTCGGCCATTATAGTTTTTAAATAATGCATGCTACTGTAATTAAAACACATGAAATTTATTTGCCCTTTTGTCCCGGTTATAAAACCATTTAAATTATGTCCCTATCACAATGTTTGGCGCCAATATTTTATTTGGAAATAAAGGTGCATTTTTTTCAGTTTTGCGTCCATCCCTAATTACAAGCCCATAGTTTATAAAGTAACAGTGTTATACCCTCTTGACAAATATTTAAAAAGTTCAGTCCCTAAGGTAACTATTTATGTATTTTTTTTAATTGTAAATTTTTTAATTTTTTTTAATTACAAAAAAAAAAAAAAATGGGGAGTGTGGGAGGTAATGAGTTAATTTTTTGTGTAAAAGTCATTTTTTTGTATGTGAAAAATGTGTAGGGTGTAGTTTACTATTTGGCCACAAGATGGCCACAGTAACTTTTTGTTTTAATGCGACCTCCAAGCGTCCTTCCGGAAGCTTGGAGGAAGTATAAGGAGGCTGGACACGTGAGTTTTTTCTCACAACGACCGCGCTGCCCATAGGAGAGCAGCGGATCATTGTGGGGCTTAGATCAACGAACGGGAATGGATTTTCCCGTTCATTGATCTCCGGGCGAGCGGGCGGCGGCGTGTTTACAAGCGGGAGCGCGGACAGCGTCGGAAACGCGGAAAGTACGGATTTCTCCGTCCCTGGGGGTTAAAGGATGGAAAAAGGGACAGAGAAATCCGTACGGGCGGGGGTAAAGTGGTTAAACATCCCTGGGAGGACAGAGTTACTTGCCAATAGCACTTGAGCAAAGGACAGACTGTAGAGAGCACTCACGTCTTATGTATGGTCTGAAAGAGCTGCTGTCCATCCACAGAGACTCCAGCACTGATCGCATAGGCCTGACTCATTTTTTCTTCTTTTTCCAATCGAGCTCTGCTAGCAAGCTGCCAAAGAAGAAAGGCATAAAATGCATTGATTATTTTATATAAGGCAATTGATAAACCTAAAACTTGCACTGCAACACCATCAAACTACAATGCAAAGGCATTCAACTATCCCCTGCAGGCCAGCATCATAATTGTAAAGCCTGGTTCACCCAAGTATGACGACTGATTTTACCACCATCATGTAGTATGAGAGTCAACGGATACTGAATACTATGAGCAGATTGTGCAGCTAAACACTCACACTACAGCCTAGTTATTTGTGTGCTAGGCACTGTACATACACACGTCTATATCATCATGTCACCTCGGGTATCCTTTACAGTGGACCTGAACTCTTGCACAGGGGATAAGGAAAACAGAAAAATGCACCCAGTATGTATATAGAGAGTTTAGCCCGCCTAATCCCCCCTCATCTGTGTCTAATCACAACTGTAATTTAATCTCAGCTGTGTCAGCTCAGGAATCTCAGCACCCTCAGCAGAGCAGCTAATGTGTAAACACAGGATGTTAGCCCAATGTCTGCTTCCATGAAAGCAGGAAGTAGCCACACAGCAGATGTATTGCAGGATTTGTACCAGCAGTAACAAAAATGTTTTTCTTTAAAAGTAATTACGCTGTTGCGTATCTTAGAGCAGAGAGACAGTGCTGTGTTCAGGTCCATTTTAAAGCGACCGGGGGATGGGAGGACCACACCTGTTTACACATTGGATTGTCCTCAGAGTTGGCCGAAATGGTCCTAGGCCACACACCATTACCTAGCCCAGGGCTGGGCAATTTTTTTCCGCTACGGGCCGCATTTCTCTAGTGGCCCACAAGCCTCTACTCCCTTCCGAGCTGTAAGCGGTGAGTTTATGTATTTATTGTATTTATAAAGCACCAAAATACTACGCAGCGCTGGACATTAACCTCTTGAGGACCATGGTGGTAAATAGTGATGGGCGAACACCTGGATGTTCGGGTTCGGGAAAGTTCGCCGAACATGGCCGAGATGTTCGGCATGTTCGGGCCGAACCCCGAACTTTCCGAACATCCAGCTTTTGGGGGCCATATGGGGTCGCAGGCATAAGGGGGGAGCATGCCCCGATCGCGGGGGGGTCGGAAATTCCCCCCACCCCCTCCGCTAGCGCTCCCCCCTCTGCCCGCTTCCCCATTCAAAAGTTTAAGCAAAGTACCTGTAGTGGATGGCCTGGCAGTGGGCGGCACTGTGGAGTGAGGAGGAGGAGTCCGGAGAGTGACGAGTTGAGGGAGGCCGGGCAGCGGGCGGTTCAGCGGAAGTACCCTTGTGGTACTTCCGCCCTTTCTCTGACCTCACGCCCGCTGCCCGGCCTCCCTCAACTCGTCACTCTCCGGACTCCTCCTCCTCACTCCACAGTGCCGCCCACTGCCAGGCCATCCACTACAGGTACTTTGCTTAAACTTTTGAATGGGGAAGCGGGCAGAGGGGGGAGCGCTAGCGGAGGGGGTGGGGGGAATTTCCGACCCCCCCCCCCCGCGATCGGGGCATGCTCCCCCCTTATGCCTGCGACCCCATAGGGGGGCAGTATTCGGCCGAACAGGGCCCTGTTCGGCCGAACAGGGGCCCTGTTCGGCGGCCATTAGAAGTTCGGGGCGAACCCGAACTTAAAAGGCCGAACACCATCAGGTGTTCGGCCGAACGCGAACATCACCCGAACAGGGTGATGTTCTGCAGAACCCGAACAGTGGCGAACACTGTTCGCCCAACACTAGTGGTAAACCCCCCTAGTGACCAGCCTAATTTTACCTTAATTGGCCACTGCAGCTTTAAGGCCAAGCTGCAGGGCGTATACCTCTGCACACAAGTGACCCCCCTTTCTCCCCACCAACAGAGCTCTCTGTTGGTCAGGTCTGATCGCCCCCCATGTGTTTATTTTTTTTTTGGATAAATATTTGTTTTGTTTTTTTTTGTAATATTTTTTGCTATTTTCTATTTTTTTTTTTTTTTTTTTCTAAATCCCCTCCCTCCCCCCAGCCGGCCAATCACGGCGATCGGCTGTCATAGGCTTCTGCCTATGAGAGCCGATCGCTCTCGTCCCCCAGAGGGACAGCCGTGTCACACGGCTGTCCCCAGTGCAGCGCTGCTGCTGATCGCAGCGATGTACATGTAAATACACGGCGGTTTCGCCATGTAACAGTCTCCTGAGCGGCGATCGCCGCTCGGAGACTGAAGGCGGAGCTCAGCTCCGCCCACCAAGCGGGAGGTGCGCGCGATCCCCCGTAAACTGCTGCCCCAGGACTTTTCCGCCAATTGGCGTTAGCTGGTCCTGGGGCTGCCGCCGCGGCCACGCCCAGTGGCGTGACGCGGGCGGCAAGCGGTTAAAGTGGACCTCCGGCCTAAAAATCTACTCAGCAGCACTGAAAAGGCTTGGTGTTTCTTTATCAGTTTCACAGCATCAGAACTGTTTTTTTTACCAAAGCCTCATTTTTAGCTAAGCTCCACATATCAAAGAGACCTGCCTGGGCGTTTTTTCCCTGATGCTGTGCAAAGCATGATGGTATTTCCTATGTTGTTATTCATGTTGCCTAGCAGCTGGGAGGGGTGATCAGGACACAGGACAGTTGGAACTGTGTCTCATGCTCCCTGTCACCTCCTTTCAACCAAAAAGATGGCTGCCCCCATGTAATCACAAACATTTGCCTGTTCTTATAAAACAGGGTGGGTAAGAGATGATATTACCTATCTATTTTAATTACCATAACTAATGTAGCTTAATGACAGTATGTTTGTTTAGGCTGGAGTTCCTTTTTAAAGAGACACTGAAGCGAAAAAAAAATGATGCCATTATGGTTTGTATGTGTAGTACAACTAAGAAATAAAACATTAAGATCAGATACATCAGTCTAATTGTTTCCAGTACAGGAAGAGATAAGAAACTCCAGTTGTTATCTCTTTGCAAAAAAGCCATAAGCGGAATATAACCCTGCATTTCAACTTTGCTCTAAAACATTATTTACAGCATATTATATGCAAAAAGCATTTTTTTTTTACTAGACCAGCATTGGAAGGGTTAAACACAGAGGTTTTAAGTTCCGTGCAGACGTTCAGATAGTTACATTCTATTTAGTTATATGTATATATTTAGAAATGTTACACACTCTTTGGCTGCCCTCCAACTCCTTCTCAGTGAGAGAGATGAGTCACAATAAACACTTAGATACATTTGTGTAAACAAAAAGTATCTAACTCAGCTTCGGATGCATCTGCAAAGATCTCCAGGGACTTTAAAGCCCTGTGTAACCCTTCCAATGCTGGTCTAGTAAAAAAAAAATGCTGGTTGCATATAAAATACTGTAAATAATGTTTTAGAGCAAAGTTGAAATGCAGGGTTATATTCCGCTTTATGCTCTACGACTTCGACTTTGCTGTTTTCTGACTTTTATTATCTCAACTGTTAACTATTTACTTTTTCTCTGGCAGAGGAGAGTTCATTAGTTCACAGACTGCTCTGAAAGAATCATTTTGAATGCTGAGTGTTGTGTAATGTGCACATATTATAGAATGATGCAATGTTAGAAAAAACACTATATAACTGAAAATAAAAATATGAGAATATTTTCTTTGCTGCTAAACTTCTAGTAATTATTCATAGTACACAACCAATTCACTATATCATATTTTTTTCCGCTTCAGTGTCTCTTTAAGGTTACAGACAATATTTAGGGGTGACATACAGCAATACGACAATACAGGAATACAAGAAAACCCAATCACACAGCACAGTATGAGCATGGAGATTAGGCAACTTGAGTTCACTGAAATGCATAGGTTTACCTCACCCAATCGCATCTTACAGCAGCGATCTCCATGGCCCCCGTGGTGTCATGTGACATGCTGGCAAGTACTCATGGCGGGTCACATGACTTTGCTGTGGCCATGGAGATTGGCTGGAAGCTGTGAATGGGCGAGAAACCTATCATTAGGCACCACTCCGCAGGAAGGGTGGAGAGGAGCTTGGCCCTCTATTCAATACACTAATGTGCCAGATATGGCGCGCAGTTTGTCCAGCCCTGATCTAGCATATGCCTGATTACTTCTAGTACCTGGGGATTGATCAACCAAGACAAGCATGCAAACTAGAGCAAAATGAAGCAGCTCACAGCAACCAATCAGGCTTCGGTTGGAAAAAAGGATTCTGAGTTCAGTAGCTGCTCGATTCCTGCACCAGTTTCCATTGTGCTTTGAGAAGCTGCCCCTTTTCAGAAAGAAAAATGCATATACACAGATAACACATAGAAAAACATGGGCAGCCGCTTACCTTACTAATATTTAGAGATGCTAGAGGCGGAGGAGTCTGTGTGCGTTCAGTGAGCACATCTATCTTCGATACATATTGCAGGTTAAGCAGGAGGATGTCGGCGTGGTTGGATTTTCCACTTGAGGGAGGGCATTCTACACATCAGCAGGTTAAGGAAAGAGATGGACACACACGGCACACCAATAAATAGATCCCCAAACACCAATTACACAGCACGTGGAGCACCTGTGCAGTAGCACAAATTCACTCGTAGACAAACTGTTTTGGGCTACTGGTCAGGTGCAGCCGGCCAGCCGCGGTCGTACACAGAGGGGAGGAATGCGCATCCAACAAGCCCTTGGCGGATATGTATAGAGGAGCCCTGCTCCTGCATCATGACTCTGGACTTAGAGACTGAAGCCTCTTTAAAAATCAGTGTTCTTATTGACAAGGATCTATGCCAGACCTAAAACGCCACTATCCCGCAGCCGAATGAGGGTTTTATCACCCTCAAATCCCCGGGGCAAAAACGGGGGGAGCATTTCCTGGTAGAGGCAGAGCTTTCTGCAGTAACTCTGCCTCTCCTTGCATCAATCCCCGCTGATTGCCGCCTCTCCCCACCCCTCTCAGTCTTCCTTCACTGAGGGGCGGGAGAGAGGCGGACATACGCAGTGGATTGGCACCAATGGAGGCAGAGCTACAGCGCTAAGCTCTGCCTCCCTGGACAGTAAAATCCAATTTTTGCCTTGGGGATTTGAGGGCGATAAAACCGGCCGTGAGATAGCGGCATTTTAGGTCTGGCATAGATCCTTAACATACATAAGAGGTAAAAATTGATTTTTAAAGAGGCTTCAGAGTGTATTTAAGTAGCCATTTTTTTTTCTTAATACACGTTCTCTATGAAACAAACATGCAGCTAATCTTGTCAGAAAGAACTCCATGCTTGTCCAAGGTATATGGCTACAAATACTAAAAGCTCATAACACTCTTAAAGCCAGTGGGTACCGCTATAAAAATAAAAAAGTCAGATACCTAAGGAGAGGGAAGGCTCGGTCCTAATGAGCCTTCCCTCTCCTCTCCCGGTGCTGCGCTGGCTCCCCCATTCGCGTCCGCCGCCGCAGGGACTTCGGAGGTCTTCGGGAGCACTCGAGCTTCCGAAGACGGGCCGCTCCATACTACGTATGCACGAGTGCGTCATAAAGGGCGCTCGCGAATGCGTACTATGGAGCGGCCCCATCCTCGGGAGCCCGAGTGCTCCCGAAAGCTTCCGAAACATCCCTTCGGCTGCGGAAGTGGCAGTATTTGACCGAACTGGTCGAATACTGCCACGGGGGATCCTGCGCGGGACCGGGCACCGGGAGAGGAGGGGGAAGGCTCATTAGGACCGAGCCTTCCCTCTCCTTAGGTGAGTATCTGACTTTTTTTTTGAACGGTAAACATTCACTTTAACTGAATGACCGCATCAGCCGATAATAAAGCATGCCTATGGCAGCCCCCAACCTGTAAGCACCAGACAGTTGGCCAAATTCTTTGAAGACGTGGTGTGTCCCAACCCCACTACACGCACATATGCCAGTCAGTCATCTCCCCAACCCCTCCCCCCACATAGCAACAGTACGCGTTGTCAACTACACAGCTGATATGCGGCCGCACTGGTCAGCCCAGCGATGTCAACTCAAGGGGGATCAGGTCCCACATCTACAAATCAACGATGTATGTACACACCTTAAGGGGTAAAGGATCAGCCAGGCAATGTGTATTGTTTACAATCCTATAGATTGTAAGCCTCCATATCACTCACTACAGGTTCCCTTTTAATACCTTATAGATATACTACCAGTAGTGATAAACAAAATTATTGCTAGGTACAAACTATACAATTTTCTGTTAGATTTACCTGTCAGAGAAGTTCCCACATGTTGTAAATTATCTATCTAACCATCTATCTGCGGAGCAATTAGGCATTGTTCTACTCAGCAGGAGATAACCAGAAGACAATGCACCAGAGATAATGACCAGTCTCTACAGAAACATCTAAAGGTCCGTACACACGCCGGACTGCAGGCAACGACGGGTCCGTCGTCACCTCCCGCTGGGTGGGCGTTCCAGCGACAGTGCGGCGTGTGTACAGTCTGTCTGCAGACTGATACGGCTGTTTCTGAGCGATACGCCGGGCAGATCGCTCAGAAACAGCCGTATCAGTCTGCAGACAGACTGTACACACGCCGCACTGTCGCTGGAACGCCCACCCAGCGGGAGGTGACGACGGACCCGTCGTTGCCTGCAGTCCGGCGTGTACGGACCCTAACCAACATCTAACCAACATCTACACGATACGATTCTTTGTGCGCTTCAATTACGATTCTATTTACGATCCGATTAAATCAGACATGTCCGATCGGGATTAGATTCAAATCGATTTGCCATTGTTTTGCAATGGCAAATCGAATTGAATCCAGATTGGACATGTTGGATTTAATCGGATCGTAAATAGAATCATAATCGATTAGCACAAAGAATCGTATCATGTAGGAAACATCTCACAGAAACATCTCACAGAAACATCTCACAGAAACATCTCACAGAAACATCTCACAGAAACATCTCACAGAAACATCTCACAGAAACATCTCACAGAAACATCTCACAGAAACATCTCACAGAAACATCTCACAGAAACATCTCACAGAAACATCTCACAGAAACATCTCACAGAAACATCTCACAGAAACATCTCACAGAAACATCTCACAGAAACATCTCACAGAAACATCTCACAGAAACATCTCACAGAAACATCTCACAGAAACATCTCACAGAAACATCTCACAGAAACATCTCACAGAAACATCTCACAGAAACATCTCACAGAAACATCTCACAGAAACATCTCACAGAAACATCTCACAGAAACATCTCACAGAAACATCTCACAGAAACATCTCACAGAAACATCTCACAGAAACATCTCACAGAAACATCTCACAGAAACATCTCACAGAAACATCTCACAGAAACATCTCACAGAAACATCTCACAGAAACATCTCACAGAAACATCTCACAGAAACATCTCACAGAAACATCTCACAGAAACATCTCACAGAAACATCTCACAGAAACATCTCACAGAAACATCTCACAGAAACATCTCACAGAAACATCTCACAGAAACATCTCACAGAAACATTGTATGGTGCATACTAGGCATCAATCCATTTGCAAATTTCAGGTCCACCAAAACAAAAACATACTGTGCTACTCAGAATCAACACCTCCCAGTCACACTAGCAGCTGATAAATGTACACAGAAGCAGGTAATTGACTGTCAAATCCTAAATCTAATTTGCCATTGAAAAGAGGTTACTGAATGAACTGAAGTCTACACAACAGTCCATTCCCAAATCTAATCTGCATCTGAAAATGTGTTTCTCAATGAACTGACGTTTACACAACAGTCCTTTCCCAAATCTAATTTGTCCTCAAAATGTGTTTCTGAATGAACTGATGTTTACACAAGTCAGTTCCCAAATGTGATTAAGGCCTGAAAATTTGCATCTGAATGAACTGAAGTTTCACAGATACATGCATAACAAATTAAGGCCATGTACACACTGTCTACTTCTATTACCAGCTGGGGATTGGAGACATCTGGCCTGATCTGCACACAGGTGTGTCAGCGCGTACATTTGAAATCGGCGCCGGTAGACTTGGGCGCAGGATACAGCGGTATATGGCTGATCCTGCTTCTGCACAAGTCCGGGCCGATTTAATTACTATTCCCTCTCCAGGTCTCCATAGATAGTGGGGGAATGAAATAATTCGGCTTCCAGCGATTGCTGGAGGCCGAATTATTATGTTTTTAAGCAACTTCGGCTCTGTCTTCTGAAGGAGCCGACGTTACTCACTGAGCGCTTCAATAGGAATGATTCCTATTGAAGTCTATGGAGGCGCCGGCTGCGCCCAAATCTAGCAGCGCTGAAAAGCACTGCTCCGGTGTCAGCAGTGTGGTGCAGGAGTGATGTCACAGTGAAGGAGTTGTTTGGGCTTGGGGATGGTTAAGCTCAATCTACACGATCCGATTCTTTATACGATTCTATTTACGATCCGATTAAATCCGACATGTCCGATTGGGATTCGATTCAATTCGATATTGCAAAACAATGGCAAATCGAATTGAATTGAATCCTGATCGGACATGTCGGATTTAATCGGATCGTAAAACGAATCATATAAAGAATCATATCACGTAGATTGAGCTTTAGAGTGCTGAATCAACTGAAGTTTACACAGTTTCCAAATGTGGTTTAGCCCTGAAAATGTGTATTTCTCAATGAATTGAAGTTTGCATATGAACACAAGTTTGTTCTCAGTCACCACCATGAGCCCCAGAACTGGAATTTACAAGCAGGTTATGCCCAATAAACCGCAATACAGCCAAACACAGGGATAGAAGGACAGCCCTCCTTCCAATTGTGGGGAGCAGTAGTAAGGACTGGACATTTGCTGCACCACAACTACAGTAGAAGAACACCAAAAGTAGCAAAAAGACACATGCTATGCAATTAACATCTTATAAGTGATCCCATTATTATGACAACTAAAATTCATTAAGAGTAACAAAACCATGATATGACAAAAACTGCCTTCAGGTTTCTTCCATGATTGCACATGCCGAGGATGGACAAGATGTAATAAGGAGGCCTAGAAAAAAATAAAGCAGCCAGCATATAAAGCAGTGTATGGAGACTCTACATATGGACAAGCCATGCAATAGATCCGAAGCATGAAATCATAGCAAAAAGAAAAACACTAGGGATTTGCCAGTAGTGTTAAAGGGAACCTGAGGTGCACGCTATAGAGGCTGCCATGTTGATTTCCTTTTACAAATACAAGTTACCCGGCTGTCTTAATCTTGGGTCTCAACACTTTTAGAACCGGTTTACACTAAGCCACGGCAGCACTTGCATGGCTACAGGGACTCAGGCGCATGCTGCAGAAAACTGTCGCATGCCGTCCAGAATCGTGTGATCCGATGGAAAAGCATTGACGATAGAGGCATAATTTCCCCGCCCAAGTCGAGGAAACACTGCAGATTCCACTCCAGTGGAAATTGGGCCTTAGCCAGACTAAAAAAGCATGCAGATCAGGTGCTCTGACTAAAGTCTGACTAGATTATCCACATGCTTGTTTCAGGCATGTGATTTAGACAGTGCCAGAATAATCAGCTGGACTGCCAGGCAACTGGGATTGTTTAGAGGGAAATCAATATGGCAGCCCCCATTTAACGCAACTTCTGGTTCCTATTAAGGGCCCATTATTAAATCAGGCTCAGGTAAAGGTCAGTTTCAGAAAAAGCATTGAAAACTACAGTGATTAAATATATATATAAATTATACAGCAGTGCAACTAAACCAACAGAAGGAGCCATTCATTCAGACCTAGTAAATGAAACTAAAAGTGCCTTCCTCCCTTGCAAACCTGAACATACAACTTCTTCCAACAACAGCCTTGTAAACAAAAGTATCTATGTAGTTAACCTGCCCATCTAAATGGCAGCAAGCACATATATCATTACCAGTAGACCATGATTTAAGTGCAGCTCAGCTGGGCTACCGTCCATAAATTCACATCAAACCAACAGCAAGGAATTAGGCCCAGTGCACACCAAAAACCTCTAGCAGATCCACAAAACGCTAGAGGTTTTTGAAGCAGATTTTCAGAGGATTCTAGGCATGTTTAGAGAGGTTTTCTTTGAGCATTTTTGTGTAGCAGATTTCATATATTGTTACAGTAAAGCTGTTACTGATCAGCTTCTGTAACAAAAATGCTTGGAAAACACTAGATCAGAGCACTTTTCCACTTTCCTATACTTTAACATTGAGGCAGAAACGCCTCAAATCAAAAAATGCTGCAGCCCCCAAGTTTGAGTTAAACTCAAAAACGGTAGTGCTTGAGCGTTTTGCCGAAATCGCCAGCAAAGTGCTCGCATGTGAACGGGCCTAAGTGACAACAACATAGGAGAAAAGTTATTCATGGCTCATTTTACTCTGGGAGAAATGTACTTATTTGTAGGTGTTTCAAATTTTACGATTTTCGCAACAGTTCCTCTTTAAATATACTCATAACTGGTGGGAGCCCATTTAAATGGAACCTAAACTGAGAAGGATGTGGATTTCGCGTACATTTGAATACGGCGCTGGTAGACTTGGGCGCAGGATCCAGCTGTTAAATGGCTGGTCCTGCTTCTGCACAAGTCCGGGGCGTTTTAATTACTATTCCCCCTCCAGGCCGACATGGATAGTGGGGGAATGAAATAATTCGGCTTCCAGCGATTGCTGGAGGCCGAATTATTGTGTTTTTTAAGCAACTTCGGCTCCGTCTTCTGACGGAGCCGACCTTCCTCACTGAGCGCCGCTATAGACTGATTCCCATTACAGTCTATGGCGGCGCTGGCTGCGCCCAAATCTAGCAGCGCTGAAAAGCACTGCTCCGGTGGATTTCTTTTAAAATAATACCAGTTGCCCAACTCTCCTGCTGATCTTGTGTCTGTTATGCTGGGGATACACAGTACGTTTCTGTACCATGCATCGAGCTGCTGATCCAGCCAGCTGATAATATTCAACTAGTCCGATCATGCTGCTCGACCCTCGCCGGCGGACAATGGCAGGGAATCGAGCAGATGATAAGGAGTGCCGGTGGGGACGGGCGGCAATCGTTCCGCTCGGCCGCGGCGGGAGTCGATCCGGCGGCTAATCAGCCGCCGGATCGACCCATGTACTACCTGCATACTTTTAGCCACAGCCCCTGAACAAGCATGCAGATCAGGTGCTCTGACTGAAGTCACACTGGATTAGCTGCATGCTTGTTTCAGGTGTGTGATTCGGCCACTACTGAAGCCAAAGAGATCAGCAGGACTGCCAGGCAACTGGTATTGTGGAAACATCCATATCCCTCTGAGTTTAGGTTCCCTTTAACTAGCAGCACTCCCATAGAACCACCTTTAAGATGTAACCTAGAAACACCCCTGATGCAGCCAAGCAGCATACCCTCCACCTACCATTCACCCCCCACAGCACCTGGAAGATGCAAGCTGCTGGCACCCCAATATGTAGGCAACCCCCATCACCTGCCCTCCATGCATAATGTGCCAGCTATCCCCCTCCACATGGCAGCACCACTTACAGGCCCAGGCTGGCACATGCAGCCCTCCTCCCCGGGCCCCCAGCCTCTCCCCACCCCACACCTCCCTGGCTGGGCCCCCAACTGGCACATGCAGCCCTCCTCCCCCTGGGCCCCAGCCTGGCACATGCACACCACCTCCTCCCCAGGCCCCCCAGCCTCTCTCCCCCCCCCACCTCCCTGGCTGGGCCCCAGCCTCTCTCCCCTCCACCTCCCTGGCTGGGCCCCAGCCTCTCTCCCCCACCCACCTCACCTCCCTGGCTGGGCCCCCAGCCTGGCACATGCACACCACCTCCTCCCCAGGCCCCCCAGCCTCTCTCCCCCCCACCTCCCTGGCTGGGCCCCAGCCTCTCTCCCCCACCCACCTCACCTCCCTGGCTGGGCCCCCAGCCTGGCACATGCACACCACCTCCTCCCCAGGCCCCCCAGCCTCTCGGGCACACGGAAGGATACTGAGCGCCAGCATCTTGCTCTGGTAGTCGAAGGCCACCACCTCCCCCTGCAGCCTCGCGTTCTCGCACGTCTGGCAGGCGATGTGGGAGCCGACGCTGAAACATTCCCCCGGAGCGGCCATCTTCCAGCCGGGCCCTGCGTGACGTGACGTGCCGCGCGCGACTCCTTCTCCAGCAGCTGCCTGCCCTGAATGAGCGCCGTCCGCGCGGGGCACGCCGGGATATCACCTCGCCTGCGCCCCGCAGTCCCCGCCCAGTCTCGCGCGAGCACGCCGCCGCCATCTTGGAAGTGGTATCAGCCCTCATTTACATAGAATGTCATCAATCATAGGAATTAAATGAGGGGTGGAGCCTGGAGGTGGGCGAATCTCACTCATACTCTGAGCCGTGTACCTTGAAGTAGCGACTTCCGGGCGGCTTTCTACTTCCAGGCTTGCTGCCTCACCTCAGGCTCATCCTGCAGAAGGGGTGAGTTTCCATGCTAATAAAATCAAGTGAAACACATACTGGATGAGGTTCATTAGCATAGCTCCCAACTGTCCCTCTTTCTATGCAAATATATATATTTCTCTACTAAAAATGTGTTTGACTTTAAACTTTATTCCCATCCTTTAAAGGGAACCAGAGAGGATTCAATATACATACCTGGGGCTTCCTCCAGCCCCATACGCACGGATCGCTCCCACGCCGCCGTCCTCCGCTGCCTGGATCCGCCGCCACCGGGTCCCGTCATTGCCGCGAGTCGGCAAGTCGGCCAGCGGACGCGGCCAATTCTCCGCATTACAGGGTGCTCTCTCTCCATACAGATACGCATGTGGCTGCTTACTGCGCTGCCGCATGCGTACATGTATGGAGGGAGCCCCTGTGATGCGGACAATTGGCCGCGTCCGCCGGAAGTGACGGGCCCGGTACCGGCGGATCCAGGAAGCTGAGGACGGCGGCGTGGGAGCGATTCAGGCTTATGGAGCTGGAAGAAGCCCCAGGTATGTATAAAATCATTTTCTTTTTTCAACCCCCCGTTCCTCTCTGGTTCCCTTTAAAGGATACCCGAACTGAATTGTGACATAATGAGATAGACATAGGTATGTACAGTGCCTAGCACACAAATAACTAGGCTGTGTTCCTTTTTTTCTTTCTCTGCCTGAAAGAGTTAAATATAAGGTATGCAAGTGGCTGACTCAGTCCTGACTCAGACAGGAAGTGACTACAGTGCGACCCTCACTGATAAGAAATTCCAACTATAAAATTTCCTAGCAGAAAATGGCTTCTGAGAGCAAGAAAGAGGTAAAAAAAAGGGGAATTTCTTATCAGTGAGGGTCACACTGTAGTCACTTCCTGTCTGAGTCAGGACTGAGTCAGCTACTTACATACCTGATATTTAACTCTTTCAGGCAGAGAAAGAAAAAAAGGAACACAGCATAGTTATTTGTGTGCTAGGCACTGTACATACACATGTCTATCTCATTATGTCACATTTCAGTTGGGGTATCCTTTAAAGAAAACCAGAGACGCCAGGAAAAAGATTGTATACATACCTGGGGCTTCCTCCAGCCCCATACGCACGGATCGCTCTCACGCCGCCGTCCTCCGCTGCCTGCATCAGCCAGTTCCGGGTCCCGTAGTTTCGGCCAGTCGGCGTCAGAGTTATTCTGTCATTCCCCAAAACACCCCATGGCCATCCAGACCTCCCCAGTCCCCATCCTTCAGCAATGCCAATGTAATTTTAAAGGCGTGTGTAAACAGATCGACCACTTTCCAGAGGACGCAGATTATGATTTGCTTGGTTTTTAAATGGTTTTATTCTTAATTGAATCATCAGTACTGTGATTAGTAATATACCCAATGTTGAATAAAGATTTTTGTTATACTTTTTCAAATTTTGCTGTGGGAGGTGCTATTTTTTTAAGGGCTTTCTTCCTCTACCATATAATTGCTCTTGTTTTGAGCCCTAGCACACACAGTTATTTGGTTGAGGTGTTGCAGACACTCCCTAGAAACTAGCACGCGGCCAATTGTCCGCATCACAGGGGCTCCCAGCATACCCTTACACGTGCGGCTGGATACTGCGCAGCCGCACGCGTAAGGGTATGCTAGGAGCCCCTGTGATGCGGACAATTGGCCGGAAGTGACGGGATCCAGTACCGGCTGATCCAGGAAGCGGAGGACGGCGGCGTGGGAGCGATCCAGGCTTATGAGGCTGGAAGAAGCCCCGGGTATATATGAAATCTTTTTTTCTTTTTCTATATCCAGCGTCTCTGGTTCCCTTTAAATCGATATATTACTAATTTTAAAATGTTAATATGAAGGAAAATGAACCAGGATAGAAAGGACCAGTGTGATCTGAATTATAAAACAACATATTTTTCTCATGAAATTTTTATGGTATGCGTGACTAGGGGTGTGATCAGGGGCGTGGCTTAAGTGTCCCTCTTTCTCATCTCAAAAAGTTGGGAGGTATGCATTAGGTCAGCAAGATATGGTACACATTCGCCTCCATTCACAATAAATGTGCAGTAAAAAGATTTTTAAAGAAAACCTGTAACGAGAAAAAGTTCCCGTGGGGGAACTCACCTCGGTAGAGGGAAGCCTCTGGATCCTATCAAGGTTTTTCCGTCCTCCTGCGTCCCACGGCGGTCTCGCTGTGCCCCTCCGAACAGCGGGGATGTAAATATTTACCTTCCCGGCTCCAGCGCAGGCGCAGTATTGGCTCTCCGCTCGGAGATCGGCGGAAATAGCTGATCGCTGTCGGGTCGCTCTACTGCACAAGTCTCCTGCGCCTGCATAGTAAAGCAGACCCGATAGGGATCAGCTATTCCCGCCTATCTCCATGCTGAGAGCCGCAACAGCGCCCCCGCTGGAGACGGGAAAGGTAAATATAGCAAGCCTTGTCAGGCTTGTGGAGCCAGGATTGCGTGACGCTTCGAGGGAGCCAGCGCTGGACTGCCTGCAGCTACAGGGGAGGGGAAAGCCTCATTGGGACCCTGGGGCTTCCCCCTCCCGAGGTGAGTACCCCCAGGGGAACTTTTTTTTGTTACAGGTTCTCTTTAACGATTAAAAATTATAGGCAGTGGCAATTAGCATTTTCCACATTGACAATTTTTTTTTCAAATGGGTAAAGGTCGGTAAAAACAAGGTGGTAATAGTTAAAGGATACACGAAGTGACATGTAACATGATGAGATAGACATGTGTATGTACAGTGCCTAGCACACAAATAACTGGGCTGTGTTCCTTTTTTTCTTTCTCTGCCTGAAAGAGGTAAATATCAGGTATGTAAGTGGCTGACTCGGTCCTGACAGGAAGTGACTACAGTGTGACCATCGCTAATAAGAAATTCCAACTATAAAACGCTTTCCAAAGAAATGGCTTCTGAGAGCAATAAAGAGATAAAAAGGCTCAATAGTTCATAGATTTTAGCTCTGGCATACTTCAATGAATGTGTAATTGAGCGAAAACAATAAAACAGTTAAAACTTAAAAAGGAGATTTAAACATAAAATAAAACTGTGGAATATCAATAAAAAGGTCATTTTTAGGTGAAGGAAGATAGATACAATTGTTTATTTCATTAGTTTAATTCCGCTTTGGGTGTCCTTTAAAGAGACTCTGTAACAATAAAAAGATCCCCTGGGGGGTACTCACCTCGGGTGGGGGAAGCCTTCGGATCCTAATGAGGCTTCCCACGCCGTCCTCTGTCCCTCAGGGGTCTCGCTGCAGCCCTCCGAACAGCCGGCGACTGTGCCGACTGTCAGTTCAATATTTACCTTTGCTGGCTCCAGCGGGGGCGCTGTGGCGGCTTTCCGTTCCGAACTACACGGAAATACCCGATCTCATTCGGGTCCGCTCTACTAGGACACTTGCGCCTGCGCAGTAGAGCAGATCCGACGGCGATCGGGTATTTCCGCCTAGTTCGGAGCCGACAGCCGTCAGAGCGTCTGCGCAGGAGCCAGGAAGGTAAATATTGACGTCACCGCTGCACGGAGGGCTGCAGCGAGACCCCTGACAGATGGAGGACGACGTGGGAAGCCTCATTAGGATCCGGAGGCTTCCCCCACCCGAGGTGAGTACCCCCCAGGGGATCTTTTCATGTTACAGATCCTCTTTAAAGAGTACCGGGTGGGGGGGGAGGGCTTAAAGTGGAAGCCTGGAGCAAGAGGAGGCTGCTGACAGGTAATGTATAGTTTGCACTGTGGACGGGAGGGCAAGGGGACACATTGCACATTAGGGGGGCACAGCGAGGCGGCCGGATGCAGCGTCACAAGGCCGATTTCAATGTCATGCTGAAATTGATCGGCAATTGGCCAGTTGTGTATGAGCAGCCGACAGATCTCTCTCTAATCAGTTTTGATTACAAAGAGATTTGTCTCTTGGTCGAATCTGCCCATCATCGCCTAATGTATGGCTGCCTTAACCCAACATGAGCTTCATTTAGTCAATTTTTAAGGTCTGGTTCAAACAGGCCCCGTGTTTACCGACGGAGTTCGGGATTTGGCGTTAAACCCTCCCATTCAAGTGAATGAGAGCGTTGGTACCGGGCTTTTACCGGTGTTTGCGCGATCGTTCAGATCCCGATTTTCCCTGGCGTTCGAGGTGACCCTGGACTCTACATGTCGGGTCCAGGGACGGTTAACCGCCGCAGCTAATGTCCCCTTGCGGGGACGAAAACACCAACCCCAACTGAGAGCCGGCGAAAGCCTAAACACAACACCGCCGCAGCGCCACCAAATGCGAGGCCACCGAAAGCCGGGCAGACGCCCGCGTGAAACAGCGCTAACTTATTCAGGGGAAAAAGTCCCATTCTCCAATATCTTGTTTTGTTTCTGCTTAAACAGTTTTCTTAACTAACGTATTATGGAAAGATTGTGCCAGCAAAAGCCAACTATACACCAGTGCAATAGTAGATTCCAAATGGCTGGGGGAAAAAAATGGAGTAATTCAAGCTGATGGCCACATTGACCAGAGTATGGCCACCTTTAGTTACCACAAAACTGGTGGTGACATTGCTTTATAGTTCACCAAGATGCAGTAACGTTCGGCCATTAGCGATCAAAAAACTGCCTGCTGTAACCTGTGACACTATGCACAATAAAGGTCCGTACACACGCCGGACTGCAGGCAACGACGGGTCTGTTGTCACCTCCCGCTGGGCGGGTTTTCAGCAGACAGTCCGGCGTGTGTACAGTCTGTCGGCAGACTGATACGGCTGTTTCTGAGCGATCTGCCGGGCGGATCGTTCAGAAACAGCCGTATCAGTCCGCCGACAAACCGTACACACGCCGAACTGTCGCTGGAACGCCCGCCCAGCGGGAGGTGACGACGGACCCGTCGTTGCCTGCAGTCCGGCGTGTGTAAGGACCTTAATGCTCATGTTACTTCCTGTAAACATGTGGGAGTTTACAAATGTCATGCCTAGGGAGACCAGCTGTTTGGCTCATGTTTCAGTTGTCTGGTACATACAAGGAGCTGATTAACAGAGCCACACTCACTCCAGGAGCACCACAGATCAAGAAAAGGCTCTAAATTGCTAACATTGCCTGTGAAGCCAACACCTTTTATTTGAAGCCCTATTTTGTATTGTATTCTTAAAATTTAAATACAAAAGAGCTTTCACAAATGCTAAACTTGTGTAGTTACAACAATAGCCTCCTTTCTTTAGGATTGTTTAAAAAATGCCAGGGTCAGTTTCTTTCCAAGTTTCTGTTCAATGGTCCCCAGCCCCCTCCGCGGGTATTAAAGTGGATCCGAGATAAACTTATTTTCAGGGAAACACGGTATGTAACACTTTGCTTAGCTCATGTTATACATACAACATGCATTTTTCTTATATAATGCACATTACACAAGCAGTGAATGCTCTCTGTGTATAACGTGAGGTAAAGCAGCAGGGTCAGTCATTCTATGCCAGGAAAAAAAAAACACTTTTATAAGTAAATAACTACTTACATAACAGATGTATTGTACTGTCCACATTTGATATCAGTGAATTTTATAAAGTAAATAAAGAGAATTCTGTTTCTGGCATTTGCTCTCTTGTTTCCCTCTGACTGAAGCCGATCCTAATCTCATTTTCTCTCTTACTTTTTTTCTCCTAGAATCTGCACTGTCATAGCTAGCTTGCTTTGTAAACACATGCGAGAACAGCATAGATCATGTCAGTTTCACACTGAACTACCCTCAGCCAATCAGTGAGGAGCAGGAATGTGGGAGCGGAGATGACACGCTTTCCTCTCGTCAGCAATGTACTAAATATAGCCAGGCTGACTGAGATAAGGTTTATTACAGCAGAAACATTTCTGATTAGATTGGAGTGCTTGCAATGCAGGGTGAGCTTCCAGGCTGCATAATGAACACAGTGCAGTGGGTAAATGAAATTTAATTTTGTGGCTGACCATCCCTCTTAAACTACTTGACAGTGCTAACCCCCCCCCCCCCCCCCCCTAAAGACCAGGCCATTTTTTTTATTATTATTATTTAGTATTTAGATTGCGCCCACATCTTCCGCAGCACTGTACAGAGTATATATATTGACTTAATTTAACTCCCTCAGATGGGCTCACATTCTAACCCCTACCATAATCTTATGTCTAAGTATGTATTGTGTAGTGTATGTATCGTAGTCTAGGGGCAATTTAGGGGGGGGAGCCAGATAACTTATGTGTATGTTTTTTGGTATGTGGGAGGAAACTGAAGTACCCGAAGGAAAACCCACACAGACACGGGGAAAACATACAAACGCCTTGCAGATGTTGACCTGGCTGGGATTCAAACCGGGGACCCAGCGCTGCAAGGCGAGAGCACTAACCACTATGCCACCGTGCTGCCCCATTTTTACTGAAATGGGCCACTGCAGCTTTAAGGCCAAGCTGCAGGGCCGCACAACACAGCAGAGGAGTGATTCCCTCCCTTTTCTCCCCACCAACTGATCGCCCCCCAGATGTTTATTTTTTTGCAAATATATGTTCTTTTTTTTTTTATACATTTTTGCATTTTTCCCACTCTCCCTCCCTCCCCTGGCCAGCCTATCACAGTGATCGGCTGTGATAGGCTTCAGCCTGTCACTGACGATCGCTCTCTTGTGCCCGAGGGGGACAGCCGTGTCACACTGCTGTCCCCAGTACAACGCTGCCATGGATCACAGCGCTGTACTAAGTAAAAAGATGGCAGTTTTGCCGTCTAACAGTCTCTCAGCGGCGATCGCCACTGGAAGACTTCCGCCTACCAAGCAGGAGATGCGCGCAATCTCCTGCAGTTGCCAGCCCCAGGACTTGGCGCCAATTGGCATTAGGCGGTCCTGGGGCTGCCGCTGCGGTCACGCCCATTGGCATGACGCGGTCGTTAGGAAGTTAAGCAAACTACATCACATACATTACATACATTATGTAGTTTCCATCATGGTGGCGTAGTATTTAGTACTCTTGCCGTGCAGTGCTGGATCCCTTGTTGGAATCCTATCCAGGGCACTATCTGCACAGAGTTTATATGTTCTCCCTGAGTCTGTGTGGTTTTTCCCCTGGGCACTTCGGTTTCCTCTAACATACCAAAAACCAAGTATGTGCTCACGAGTATTTAGATACTCTAATTCGTGATTCTAATGAGGCTTAATTCGGCTGGAAGGAGGAAGTGCGCGGTAGTGAGTTGTGGAAGGCGTCCCATTGGACGCGTGCGAGAGTGTGATACGCATAGAAGCGCCCGGCCATCTGGGTGATTAACCCCCTGTCTCCCATGCACACACCTGAAGCCTCATTAGAATCCCGAATTCGAGTAGCTAACTACTCGTGAGCACACCCCTGCCTAAAACATACAGATAAGCTAATTGGCTTCCCCCTGAATTGGCCCTAGACTACGATACATACACTACATGATAAATACCTAGACATATGACTATGGATGTGATGCTCAGGGCCGGGCCGAGGCAGAGGCTAGAGAGGCTCCAGCCTCAGGGCGCAGTGTAGGAGGGAGCGTAGGGCCGAGGCAGAGGCTAGAGAGGCTCCAGCCTCAGGGCGCAGTGTAGGAGGGAGCGTAGGGCCGAGGCAGAGGCTAGAGAGGCTCCAGCCTCAGGGCGCAGTGTAGGAGGGGGCGTAGGGCAGAGGCTAGAGAGGCTCCAGCCTCAGGGCGCAGTGTAGGAGGGGGCGTAGGGCCAAGGCAGAGGCGAGAGTGGCTCCAGCCTCAGGGCGCAGTGTAGGAGGGGGCGCACAACTCACTCAGCTATCATTCCCCTATTGTGTTTGAAGCAGAGAGAAATAAGAACGGGATACATGGCAGTGACTGCAAGACAGATAACTAGAGATTAAGGTGTTGGGGGCCCTGGGGCACCTCTTAGTCTAATAGCAATCAGTGTGTGACGCCTGGGGTGGGAGGGATGGAGGAGGGGCCTCTTAGTCTAATAGCAATCAGTGTGTGGCGGCTGGGGTGGGAGGGATGGAGGGGCGCACTTTGGTGTCTCAGCCTTGGGTGCTGTTCCTCAAAAGAAAAAACTGAAGAGGTTGTGGAAATTAACAAGACATCGGTGACGGAATCCTCAACTTCCTCGACTTCAAGTGATGAACAAGATTCATTTTAATTCAATCGATAGAATCCCACACCTATGGTAGAGCAGTGCTGGTGCTGATACCCGGAGCAGCGATAATCCAACAGTCAAAAGAGGGATCCACACACAGTCTTCAGGGAAAAACGGGCTTTTATTGTTCCAATGCACACATATAATACACACCAAATCGTCTCAGCCAACTATCGTTTCGGGTCCCCTTTATCAAGGCTCAAGCAGACAACATATACCGTAAAAGCACGTTGTTCCTTGAAGACTCCCTCTTTTGACCACAAGATTCATTTTCTTCACCATTTTTAGGTTCACCAAAAAAGGTGACACGTCGTCGATTAAAATCTTGAAACCGACACTCGTGACCACATGGGATCGTATACAATTCTCGGTCTGACAAGCAAGTCGTTCATTTATTGCAGCTGCCAAGAGCCTTGGCCATGATGTCTCTCAGATATCCACATCTTCAGCTACCGCTCACGCAGGTGTTTTAAGGACGGAAGCAATTTTCGCCTATCAGCACCCCTCCCATTAATTCGCCAATAATTTTATCACTACTTATCACACCTAAACTATCTATATCTTGTTTTTTTTGCCACCAATTACGCTTTTTTTGGTTGGTACATTTTGCTGAGAATGGATTAATCCTAAATGCATTTTAAAGGGACTAATGCTGGGAATACACGGGTCGGTTTTGCCGCTCGATTTCACACCCGATCGTTTTCCGCGCTCGATTATGCGGATGATTTTCTTATCTTCCATTAGTTTTTCTTATCTTTTCCCATTGTTCCCTATGCATTATTGAGCGGTGAAACGATCGGGCGGGAGATCGCACGTGTCGGAAATGATCAATCGAGCCATCGAAACGGCTCTAAATCGAGCTGTGTATTCCCAGCATTATAAGAAAAAAAAAGAAGAAAAAAATCATGATTTCTAAGTTTTTGGCCATAATCGTTTTTAAATAAAACGTACAACCCCCACATTTTATTTGTCTCGGTTATTGCAACATTTAAAATATTTCCCTAGTACAATGTAACAATATTTTATTTGGAAATAAAGGTGCATTTTTTCAGTTTTGCGTCCATCTCTAATTACAAGCCCATATAGGCAAAAAAAAACAAAACAGTAATATACCCTCACAACATATATATTAAAAAGTTCTGTCCCCAAGGTAACTATTTTGTATTGTAATTATGTTGTCTTTTTTTATTAAAGTTTAATTAGCAGCTATGAGGAAGGTGTGTGTGTATGAGCTCAACACCTTCGTCAGAACGCCGAAACGCCTTCGTCTGACGAAGGCGTTGAACGCCGAAACGCATAATGACGCAATAGGCGTAGGCAGCTGCAGAGATCTCGCCGTGTTCCTTTCCTCGCTGGCGCTACCGGGACTCCGGATTCCAATCACTGCTGGCCACAGTATTGAGGCGACCAGACCGGATTTCCAACTTGCAGGAAGCGGTGACAAACACTAATAGTGTGATATGCGATGCTTTATTTGTTTACATTGTGAGTTTTTTTATCTTGCGTATGAAGCCACATAGTTTCGTTCTAGTCTCCCCCCCCCCCCCCCCCCCTTTTCTACTTTCCTAGCAGAAAATGGCTTCTGAGAGCAGGAAAGAGATAAAAAGGGTCAATAGTTCTTACATTTTAGGTCTGACATACTACAATAACCTGAGCAAAAACAATAAAAACAGTTAAAACTTAAAAAGTAGATTTAAACATAAACTGTGGACTATCTTAAAAAGTCATTTTTAGGAGAAGGAAGATAGATACAATTGTTTATTTCATTCATTTATTTTCGCCTCGGGTGTCCGTTAACACTGGAACTCTTCTTTCCTTACCCTACAACATCATATAACTATTCAACCTCCAAATATTATCCAATATGCCTACAATTTGTCATACATCACTTTTCTATCAAAGCAAAGTCTACATGAAATAACATTCTGGGTACAGCAGAGAGTAGTCCCATGTATTAAACTGAGACATACTGTATGTAAGCAATTTGAGTTCTATGGGAGAAAAGCGCTTTACCCATTGTTATTGTGTTGTATTATCGTATAGGGCATTTGTGTTTCCTTGACGATGCAGTGGTGCATGTTACCCAATAGATTGGCATCAGAGCAGGATCATCCACCAGGCAACCTAGGGTCCATTACATCTTAAAGTGAACCTCCAGACTAAAAATCTACTCAGCAGCACTGAAAAGGCTTGGTGTTTCTTTAACAGTTTCACAGCATCAGAACTTTGTTTTCCTTTTTTAACCACTTTATGACAACCTGACTTATAAAAACGTCCTGCTAGATGTTTTTATGAGTCAGACAGTGCTGCTGCCGCTGTGCACGTGTGCGCGCTCCCGCGGGTGCACATGCGCACTCTTGCAGGTGCACGTGCACGTAAAAATTGTGAAGAAAAAAAAAAAGTACACCTTTATTTCGAAATACTATATTGTCACCATACTTTGTACTAGGGACATAATTAAAATCTTGTGATAACCAGGACAAATGGGCAGATACAATGTGTGGGTTTTCTGTACAGTAGCAGTGTTTTTTCCCTTTAAAATGCATAGAAAATAAAGTAATTACTGAAAACAAATATCAACCCCAAAAAGCCCAATTTGTGGTGAAAAAAAAAAGATATATATATATATAATTTCATTGTGATTAGTAGTGATTAAGCTATTGGCAAATGAAAGGGATGAGCACTGAAAGGTGAAAATCACTCTTGTCCGTTAAGGTAAAAACCGCCTTGGGGTGAAGTGGTTAAGCCTCATTTTTAGCTGCACAGAAGCTAAGCTCTGCCACCCATCAAAGAAAACTGCCCGGGCATTTTTCCCTGATGCTGTGCAAAGCATGATGGGATTTCCTATGTTTTTCTAGTTGCCTAGAACTGGGAGGGTGATTAGGACACAGAACAGTTGGAACTGTGTCTCCTGCTCCCTGTCACCTCCGTTCAACCAAAAAGATGGCTGCCCTCATGAAATCACAACATTTGCCTGATCTTTTAAAACAGGGTGGGAAAGAGGTTATATTACCTATCAACATAACTAACAGTATGTTTGTTTAGGCTGAAGTTCCTCTTTAATCCATCTTTGGCTGGCAGGGAGGTTTGGAGTTATTTTACCACTTAACTCCAACAATCCTGCGTGGCCAGTGCAAGAACTAAATGCCATTGCACTGGAATAGCCGGGAGGGAAGGAGGCGGAGCTATCAAGTTAGCAGCAGCAGCATAGGGGGAAAGCCAGGAGGAGAGGACAGAGCTAGAATGTGAGGCTATTGGGAGCACCCGCCCCCCCCCCCCCCCCCCCCCCTCTCTTTGGAGTTCCCCTCCTGTGCTTCTCTTATGTCTGTCATCTCCCTCCTCCCACACTTGTAGGCCAGCGTAGCGGTGATGCGCAGTCCTGATGCTGCTGAAGCCTACCCTCCACATTGTAGAATCTGCCTTCTGTCTTTCCACGCAGCCGCTGGTCTCTGCTTTCTGCCCAACAAAGTTCTCACTCAACATGCGAGAAGAACCAACATCAAGTGGCAGAGATCAGACTGTGGATCACGTGGCAGATATCAGCTGCTGCAGCACAGAAAGGAATGCGGATCTTGACGCGGGAGGGTGAAGGTTTCAGCAGCGTCAGAACTGTGCGCCACCGCTTCACCTGTCTGCAAGTGTACACAGAGGGAAATGACAGTCAGGGCCGGTTTAAAGCGGATCCGAGATGAAAAAGTTACTATAACAAGTAACTTGTCTATAAATCTTATCTAAAGTTTACACAGCAAATCTAGCTGCAAACAGCTTCAAAAGTGTATGATTATTTATTCCTGTGATACAATGAGGGCAGCCATGTTCTGTTTGTCACAGGCTGAGGGCTGGAGATGCTATCAGCTTGCCTGTGTGTAAATTCAGTCTCCTCTCCTCCTCCCCTCTGACTCTGAAATCTCTGGCTAGTAACCTCCTCCTCCTGCCCAGACTGAGCTCCCATAAGCCCTTGCTACAGTGCCAAGGCACTCTAAAAAGCTGTGGGCGAGGCTTGTTTAGTTTATAGGGAATTAGAGTATTAAAACAAAACAAAAAAGTATTTGGCTTAAGGAATGCCCTATAAACAATATGAAAGGAACACAATTATGCAATGAGTAAAAGTTTATCTCAGATCCACTTTAAATGGCAGGGGAGCTCACCCCCCCCCCCCCCCCCCCCCGAATTCTCCCTGTGTAACTGCATTATACTAACTCGCCTGTCCCGGGACACCTGCTCTGTATTCAGCCCAGCTGCCTGCCTTCTCTCCCTGTGCTAATGGAGAAGAGGCAGGCAGTGAAGATGAAGACAGATCATGGAGTACCTGCTGGGACAGGTGAGTTACTAAAATACAGCCACACATTATGCAGGGCCCCCGGGGACATGGAAGCAGTTGGGAGGCGACCACCCGGGGAATCCAGCGGTGCAGGGGGCCCTGCAGAGGTTGGAGGCCCTGGAGCAATTGCACCCTTTACCTTAATGGAAGCGCCGGCCCTAACGACAGTGTAAGGGATGCTGGCACCGCCTCTTGGGTCCACTGCAAGGAGAAAGCGCCGTTATATGCATTGGAGCCCCAGCAAAACATTCAGGCTCCCTATTGCAACAGACCAATGAGGATCCTCCCTCAAACCAGAGAGAATCTTCATTGGTCTGTCGCAATCCAATGGGAGCCTGTTGCTTCTGATGAGTGTGGATCTGTATGGCGCTTTGTCCATGCAGTGGGCCGAATAGAGGTGGCAGTGGTGGTGGAGGAAGCACACCAGGCTGAGACCAGGACTCCGTGATGGTAGCCCGGGCTGTGGGAACCCCATCCAAAGCTTTAGGCCTTGTTCACACTACAAGAGCTTTTTAAGCACTAGCGATTTTGAAAAGCTCTTGCTAATGCAATGTTATGGGTGATTTTTACAAAATCACATCACTCCAGTTTCAACACACACATAGGATAACATTAGCTAGAGCTTTTCAAATCACAAAGCGCTCAGAAAAGCTCTTGTAGTGTAAACAAAGCCTTACAGTGGTGCCCTGGTGTTTGCTATGTAGATTATCACCACACTTAAAGGAGTTCTGTTGCCCTTTTAAAAACAAAAACTGCCACTTAGGGCCCGTTTCCACTTGTGCGGTGCGAATCACCGTGGTAAAAATTTGCATGCGTATGCGAATTTCGCATGTGGGTGTATGCGAATTTTCATGCAAATTCGAATTTTGTATGCGAATTTAACCATGGCAGTGCTGGTGTGCATTTCCATTGATTTCCATGCTGCGAATTCGCATGAAAATTCGGATACCAAAGCCGCAGGCGATTTCCCTATTAAATACATTAGCGGCGATTCGCATGCATTCCACACGCAGGCAAATTCTGATGGCTCTGCCGTGCAGAAAAATCCTGCACAGAAAAACGCTCAGGAAAACTGACAAGTGGAAACAGGCCCATCCACTTGTATTGGCTGTGCGAGATTCGCTATAGTGGAAACGGGCCCTCACCTGGGGCTTCTATCGCCCCCTGCAGCTGGAATGTCCCACGCCGTGCTCGGTCCCGCGTGCGTCAGCGGGAGCTTACTGCGCAGGTGTAGTACAGGAAAACTTCATACTGCACCTGCGCAGTAAGCTCCCGATGACGCCCGCGGGAGCAGCCGCATTTCTATTCATCTAGTTAGACGAATAATTACACCGGGACCGGCGGCGGGAAACAGCGAAGGTGAAGTGGCAGTTTTTGTTTTTTAAAAGGGCAACAGAACCCCTTTAATATGAAACTGACCTTAAAACTGTATTTTTGAACTTACCTGGGGCTTCCTCCAGGCCCCCATTGTCCATCTGTGTCGTCTGGGCCCCCTCTGTTCTTCCGCTGGCAGCTTTGTTACCTATGTGATCCGGCTAGATGTCTTGCGCGACTGCGCATGTGCGGCTCATCCCTGCACCCATCCTAATCGATCGAAATCAGCCAAAAATCAATCGATCGTGTTGAAAGAATCGACCGATCGATGGCTGAAATCGACCACTGTATGGGCCTCTTTAATGATTCTGTCACTAGTAGAAGGCTTTGGCCACACGTGTGTGATTTTACACAATGCAATGTTTTCCAGTGGCGATGCGTGTTTGTTTGCAAGTCCACGATTTTTCATCCACAATATGCCTGCTCAAAAAACTGATTCCCCGCCACATCAAATCGTACAATTCCCACAGATTGCTAGCAGGTGCCAGCGAAGATATGCCTGAAATGCGAAAAATCGCCTGTGTAAAACCACCAACACCGACCACTAAAGATTTTCTAACCCTACACTACTAATATTTTTAGTTTTTATTATTGCATGTGTCTTTATTTAAGGTTTTTTCTCACTTATAGGAAAAACAACAAACAAACAAACAACAAGGAAACATTTCTAAGGGCTCTTTCACATCAGACAACGCAAACAGGAGCCGTTCTCCTGCACGCGTTGTCTGCCTGCGGCGTGCCGTCGGGTATCTGCGGTGCGACGCAATCAGCGGCGGTAGCTGGTAATTCAACCCGACGGAAAACGCCGGCTCGCGGGTGCGTTGGAGGAAAAACTGCGCCCGGGTGCGTCGGAACCGCAACGCATCGAAACGCAGCGTCGAGTGTGAAAGGTAAAATGAAAGTCTATAGACAAAGTCTAACGCACAAAGTCTGCCCTAATGTGAAAGAGCCCTAAAGTGTTTTTCTCTCTGAGGACCTAAAGCACAAACATGGACACTCTGAACAGGAAGTGGGGTCAAAGACAACAAATAATGGCACAAAAATAAAATACCTAATGCTGGGTACACACGGTAAGATTTTCCATGCGATTTTGCGACCTGATCGGTTTTCCCGCACGATTCCGCACTCGATTCTGCGCTCAATTCTCTAATCTTCGTTTGTTTTTTTTATCATGTTCTATTCATGACTATGGGAAATCGAGCGCGGAAACGATCGGGAGCAATAGCGGACCTGACGGATTTTATCGGATCCATCTATCGCACGGAAAATCGTACCGTGTGTATTGGGCATAAGAGGTCCTCAGCTCAATCCACTGATTTAAAGAGAAACCGTGACCAAGAATTGAACTTCATCCCAATCAGTAGCTGATACCCCCTTTCCCATGAAAAATCTATTCCTTTTCACAAACAGACCATCAGGGGGCGCTGTATGACTGATATTGTGGTGGAACCCCTCCCAAAAGAAATTCTGAGGACCATGGTACTGGCAGTTTCCTGTCTGTGAACCTTGTTGCATTGTGGGAATTTGAAGTAGCTGTTTAGGCCCCATTCACACCTAGAATCGCAAAATGCTAGCGATTACCACTAGCGTTTTGCGGGAGTGATTTTTCCACGATTAACGTGGAACAATCACTGGACACTGCAGCGTATTGGGAGCGATCACGATCAGCGGTGCTATGCATACTAATCACGATCGTGAATCGCTGGCAAAACGCTGCATGTTACGCGTTTGCGGTTAACACTAACCACAAACGCGGCAGTGAGAACACTGCCATAGGCTAACATGGGCTAGCGTTTTTTAGAATCCGCTAGCGTTTTGCGCTGAGCGGGAATCGCGCGATTCCCGCTCAAGTGAGAATGGGCCCTTACAGCTGTTTCAAACTGCCAAAAAAACAAGCTGCATCTCCTTCCAGTGGCATCACCTGCCAGCAGTAAAAATGTCACCATGTGACAAATGTCAGAATGTAAATCAGGGAGAGGAAAGATTTTACAATGGCCACATTTATATATTATTTTGTAAAAATGAAGCACTTTGTTTATTACATTATTTTCACTGGGAGTTCTTTTTTAAATCTCACTTCTGTTTCTGCTGATGGAAAGCACTAGTACTGAAAAGTCCTTCATCAATGTCAGCAGTGACAGTGTGACAACTTTCAAAGGCAGTCACATGAGGTAACAGCCCCGCCCATCCAAGTCCCTCCCTCTCGTCACGTGATCAGTGATGCAGTGGGACTGCGTGCAGGGGGCGTGGCTGCGCTAGGGGCGGGAGTAGAGATTGACGTGTCACTCCTTGAAGAGCTTCATTCAGACTGGATTTCGCCTCCTGCCTGCGGGGGTAATTCCCGGCCGGTGGGCGGAGCTAGAGGTGGGTCTGGTGCTGGAGGTGGTGTTGCTAGGAGACGCTGGAGCTGTGTGGAGGGCGGTGTGCTGCTTCCTGGTGTGTGTAGGGGGGGGGGCTGTCAGATGACAGAGCGTCAGGCTGTGCTACCCCCAGCCACTAGTTACTGCTGGAAAGCCACCTTGTAGATCACACTAAAGGCAGCCAGCCATACACTGGTCGATTGCCACCAGATCGACCAGCAGATAGATCCCTCTGTAATCGAATCTGATCAGAGAGATCTATTGGCTGCCTACACTGCAAACAGATTTTGAATTGATTTCACTATGAAACCGATCACAATCTGTGGAGCTGCCGCCCCCCTGCATACATTACCTGATCCGGCTGGTGCGAGTCCCCCGGTCTCCGCTGTCTCTTCTCCGCTCTGGGCTCCAGCTTCACTTTACTTGCTGTCGGGGGAAGTTTAAACCACAGGGGGCGCTCTACTGTTTACATTTCCTCCGACAGGAAGTAAGTAAAGCCAGTCGGAGCCCAGCGCGGAGAAGGGGCCGCACCGGAACAGGTAATGTATTGCCGCTAGCGTCGGTCGTCGGACATTTGATCAACACACTCCCGACCCGCCGGCAATCGAGCTAAATCTTCCGCGCATACAGATCAACGGAATCGATCGTTTTCAGGCGGAAATCGGTCGAACGGTCAGCGTTTGTGCATCAATTTCACAGCAGATTCGATCACAGTGATCGAATCTGCTGTCTATCGGCGGTAAATCAGGCAACTGTATGGGCACTGAGCCGATTTTCAGCCGATCGATCGAAATCGATTGATCGCAACTCAATTGACCAATCAATCGATTTGCGGTTAATTTCGATTGATTTCAATCGATCTGACATGCTGGAAAATTTAGGTCGATCTGTTGAAATGGCTTATGATTTTGCATTAGACCTAATGGAAATCTGATGGCAAAAAAAATGCCATCAGATCGATTTTCAATAGATTTCATACTGAAATCTATTAGAAATCTGTTCCTAGTAAAAAAATGTTCCTAAAGGTGGCCATACACTCGTCAGATTAGCAGCAGATAGATCATCAGATAGATTTCTTATCTGTTTAAGAACATTTTTTACTAGGAATAGAATTCCAATTGAAAATCGATCTGATGGCATTTTTTTGCCATCAGATCTCCATTAGGGACAATGCAAAAAAATCGATCAGTCAACCGATTTGCAATCGATCGATCGGCCAGAAAATCGGCTGAGTGTATGGGCCCCTTAAACACATCAAATAGATCAGAAATCTGATGATCTATCTGCTGCTAATCTAATGAGTGTATGGCCTGCTTTAAAGGTGGCCATACACTTATAGATTTGCAGCAGATTCGACCATCACATAGATTTCTGTTAGATGCCGAATCTGACAGAAATCTGACAGAAATCTATCTGCTGTGCGCCACACACTAGGAACAGATTTCCAATAGATTTCAGAATAGAATCTATTGGAAATCTATCTAAATGCATTACTGGACCATTAGATCCAATGCAACTCTAAAGGGGCCCATATACACTGGTCGATTTCAGCCATCGGACAATTGATCAAATTTATAGAATCGATTAATCGATCAGAAATCGATTTTTTCAAATCGATCGATTTGCAGCCGATTTCGATGGATTTGATCTATCTGACAGGATGGAAAATCTAGGTCGACCTGCTGCTGGCAGCAGATCGATGGCCGATAGAGTTGCATTGGATCTAATGGTGCAGTAATGCATTTAGATCGATTTTTAATAGATTTCCAAATTATTTAATTGTGAAATCTATTGGAAATCTGTTCCTAGTGTGTGGCACACGTCAGATTCCTGTCAGATTCAACTTGACAGGCATCTGACAGAAATCTATCTGATGGTCGAATCTGCTGCAAATCTATAAGTGTATAGCTACCTTATGGGCCATGCAGCAGATTGACCTAGATTTTCCATCCTGTCAGATAGATCAAATCCATCGAAATCGATTGACATCGGCCACAAATCGATGGATGGATAGATTTGAAAGAATCAATTTTGATCGATCGATGGATTCTATAGAATCCATCGATCGTTCGATGGCTGAAATCGACCAGTGTATGGGCCTCTTTACTTCGTGCACTTGTTCTCAACCTTTCAAGGTCTGATCCCCGTATTTATGAAGGGGACATGAGATGTTGTTCCCTGATTGCAAAGGTGCCCATTAATGGTACAATCTTGATTGTATACACTCATATCCCCCAACTGTCCCTCTTTTGGAGGGACAGTCCCTCTTTGGGAGCCCTGTCCCAATTTCCTCCTCATTTGTCCTTATTTCAGGACTCTGGCCTCAATTCACTAAGCTTTATCGAACATTTGATAATTTACTTCATGGGTAAGATCTAATTTTGAATTCACTTAGGTGTTATAGATTTATTGAACTATAGATTAATTGAACGTTTTATCGATAAAACATTCGATAAATGTATAACACCTTAGTGAATTCAAAATTGGATTTTACCCATGAGGTAAATTATCAAACGTTCGATGAAGTGTTCGATAAAGCTTAGTGAATTGAGGCTTTGACCCTCTTTCTATGTAAATGTATATATTTCTCTACTAAAAAAATGTGTTTGATTGACTCTAAACTTTAATCCCATCCTTTAAAACTACTTAAAGACGGCGTTGCGGCGGCAGTCCCAGGACTGCCTAACGCCAATTGGCTCCGCCCCACCTTCATTCTCCCAAGCAGCGATCGGCGCTCGGAGACTGTTAGACTTTTTACTTAGTACAGCGCTACGATCCATGGCAGCATTGTACTGGGGACAGCGGTGTGACACGGCTGTCCCCCTGGGGCACAAGAGAGTGATTGGCTCTCATAGGATAAAACCTATGACAGCCGATCGCCGTGATTGGCCGGCTGGGGGGTGGGAGGGAGGAAAAAAAAATATGTTTATTTATTGAAAAAATTACAATAAATATTTGTAAAAAAAGAAAAATAAACAACTGGGGGGGGGGGGGGGGCGATCAGATCACCTGTTGGTGGGGAGAAAGGGGGGGGATCACTTCTGTGCTGAGTTGTGCGGCCCTGCAGCGAGGTCTTAGGGCCCTTTTCCACTAGCATCGATTGCGATGCTGAGTCGCAAAATCACAAACCGTTAGTGATTTTTTTTATCGCAATTTAAAACAATACAGTTTGTTTTTTAACATAGGAATAGCAGTATGTAATTTCCACTACCGCGATTCGTTTTTGACTCAAACGCGATCGCCCTGCGGAGCGATTTTTGCCTCGATTTTGCTGTGCAGTGCATTGCTTAGCAAAATCGCAATCGCAAAGCTGGGAAAATGTGTTCACTTTGCTGAATCACAATCGCTAGCGTTTAGCGCGAACGCTAGCGATTGCTAGTGGAAAAGGGCCCTTAAAGCTGCAGTGGTCCTCAAGTGGTTAAATTGATATATTACTAATATTAAAATGTTACTATGAAGGAAAATGAATCAGGATAGAAAGGACCAGTGTGGTTTAAATTATAAAACAACATATTTTTCTCATGAAATCTTTATGGTATGCGTGACTAGGGGTGTGACGGGGGTGTGATCAGGGGCGTGACTTAAGTTCCCCTCTTTCTCATCTCAAGAAATTGGGACGTATGTATACTTTGAATCTAGGTAGTCCCTCATATTCCATAGAAGTGGTGAGATTGTACAATTAAGATTGTATCAGCGGCTCGATTGCGGCGCATAAACGCACCGTGTATGCCCAGCATAAGACATGGATATCTGGTAACAAATATTCGTTTTGTCTGCCAGTTCAGAAAATCAGATTGCTCCACTTAAGGTCCGTACACACGCCGGACTGGAGGCAACGACTGGTCCGTCGTCACCTCCCGCTGGGTGGGCGTTCCAGCGACAGTCCGGCGTGTGTACGCACTGTCGGCAGACTGATATGGCTGCTTCTGAGCGATCCGCCGGGCGGATCCACCAGCCGTATCAGTCCGCCGACAGTGAGTACACACGCCGGACTGTCGCTGGAACGCCCACCCAGCGGGAGGTGACGGCGGACCCATCGTTGCCTCCAGTCCGGCGTGTGTACGGACCTTAAGATTGCCATATAAATAAAATGGTTCCTGTGATTAGTATTGTAAATGTCAGCTGCAATGAACCTAGAGTTGCAATCTGTGGTATCATTTGAGTGGAAACTCAGATTGCAAATGGCAAACAGTGGCAATCTATTTTAAAAGTCGTCTTCTTGGTATTTTAGAAAGGAAATATATTCTCGCCAACTTGGCGTTTAGAAAGGAGATATTTTCAATCGTTTCCATTAAAATACCTACCGTACTTTTCTTTTGTGTACTTTTTCAATTGCTTGGTGCTGAAAAGTTACTTTTAGATAAGATGAAAAAGTGAGAGGAAGGAGGGAAGAGGCTGCCATATTTTTTTTCCTTTCAACAGCACCAGTTGCCTGGTAGTCTTGCTGGTTTATTTGGCTGCAGTAGTGTCTGAATTGCACACCTCAAGCAGCCACGTGGCTAATCTAGTCAGATGTCAGTCAGAAATGTCTACTCTGCATGGTTGTTCAGGGTCTGTGGCTAAAAGTATTAAGGCTGATACAAACTTCCAACATACTGCACAACAAGTACATACAGACATGCCAACCAACTAAACAACCAACTCACTTAAAGGGGTTCTTTCGCGAAAAAAGTAGGCAGTTAAAAAATGTGACAGATGACAGGTTTTGGGCCAGTCCAGGGGGATTCTCAGGGATTTCTTTTCAACAGCATTTCCTGAACAGCAGTTTAACTGCCAAAATAGCAAGATACCAGCCGGCCTCCCTAATCACTTGCACACTATTATGTCAGTTAGATTTTGCAACTGTTGTTCAGGAAATGCTGTTGAAAACAAAGAAAGCCCTGAGAATCCCCCTTAAAGAGAACCTGTACTGAGTAAAAATATTTAAAATAAACACATGAGGTAACTTCAAATGAACATTACATAGTTACCTTGCCATCAGTTCCTCTCAGAAGCTCACCATTTTCTTCTGACAATGTTCCCTTCCAGTTCTGACAACATTTTGTCAGATCTGAAATATATCAGTTGCTGTCAGTAAATATCAGTTGCTGTCAGTTATAGCTGAGAGGAAAACTGATGTACCAGGTAATATCCATGTTTCCCTATGGCTCAAGTGGGTGATATTACAGTTTAACTGTGTGCTGACCAGAAAGCTGTTATGGGTAACGGCCATTTTCAAAATGGAGGACGGAAAATTCCCTTGATCACAGTGAACAAACAGGACGCTGGATAGGAGAAAGACACTGAGGAGTAGACTACATGGAAGGTAAGTTTGACTTGTGTATGCTTATTTTGACTTTTAATTTTCAGTTCAGGTTTTCTTTAAAAAGATGGACTGGCCCAAAACCTGTCATCTGTCACATTTTTTTAACTGCCTACTTTTTTCGCGAAAGAATCCCTTTAAATACTATGTGCGCAAGCTATTCAAAAACAACAACGTTTTTCAAAAGACTTGCGCACACGTGGCCAACTTGCGCGATAGTTGGGCAGGTTGATCCACCGGTTGGATTTGGCAAACAACCTGTTATCGGCTCATCGTCTTGTTGTTTGCCAGCTGTACACACACTCAATTATCTTCCAACAGGCCAAGTTCAGGAGAGGGTGGAGCAGATTGTTTTGATGTGTGTAGGTACACACCATACCATTTTCTGTAAAGGTGCCCATACATTAGAACGAGTATGGGCAGATTCAACCAAATTTCTCTCTAATCGAATCTGCCCATACACTACAAGCCGATTCCCATCCGATTTCAGCATGAAATCATCCAGGAATCGGCTGAGTCGCCGCCTCTGCCGCTGCCCCCAAAATGTATAAATATATGTAATGTGTGCATTTATACATTACCTGTCCTGTAGCAGCTCGCCGAGTCAATCCGTCCATCTCGTCGGGTAACAGCCACATACACACTAGCAGTGCATAGCATCTGATGTTAGCAGCTATGCGTCTTCGTGATGTCAGAGTGCCGCCGGCGTGTATGCGGAACCCGGAGATGGACGGAAACCACGTGGTGGCGACACCGGACAGGTAATGTATAAATGCTCTACACACTGCATACATTTATACATTGCGGTGGCAGCGGCGGGAAGGGGTTCGTCATCTTGTCGCTCGTTCGCAATTCGGCCGCCGTACCACCGCGCACCGACTAACCAACCTCTGCCCGACATTTTCCAGCATACGCAATCGACCGTGTGGCCAATTTCTGTCCCGAAATTGGTCGCTTAGTCGGTTGGGCTTGCACTTGGCAGCACCAATTTTCATCCAATTCGATTATAATAATCGAATTGCATGGTCGATTGGTTGGTTGGTTGCCTAGTGTATGGTCCCCTTTAGATTTTCTGTTTGATTTACCTGCCAGATAGATCATTTCCAACATGTTGGAAATTATCTATCTAACCATCTATCTGCCTAGCAATAGCATTGTTCTACTCAGCAGGAGATAACCAGAGGACAATGCACCAGAGATAATGACCAGTCTCTACTGCTGCGCTGATGGCTCGATTTATAATTTCCGGCGTGTCCGATACCCCGCCGGATCGATTCTGCCCTCGATCCCCGCGGGCGGACAATGGGAAGAAAACGAGCTGAAAATAAGGAGCGCCCGCGAGGACGAGCGGGAATCGATCAGGGCGAACGCGGGAGTCGATCCAGCGACTAATCGAGCCGCCAGATCGCATTGTGTATTCCCAGCATTCCAATACTTTACAGAAAATAATCTAATTACAGAAAATCTAACAGGAAATCTAACAGAAAATTGTATGGTGTGTACTAGGCAGGACAGACAGGCAACTGATATTGTTTAAAAGATGGAAACCTCCATATCCCTCTCAGTCCTTTCAGCTCAGGGTAATCCTACAGAGTTCACAGCCTTGGGAACCTGATCAGTGGCAGAAAAAGGAAATGTGGACTTACCCGAGCCATCCTGTAGCTCTTCCAAACAGCCGCCCGTAGCCAGGGAGGTGCTCGGTATCCTTTTTGTCCCTTCTTCGTTCCTGATGGTGACTCTGTTACTCCAGCGACTTTGGCTGAAGTCGCACGAGCGTGCACCCGACGCATCATTATACCGGTTGTCGTTAGCACCCTGCGCATGCTCGCTTCAGTCTTTCAAGAACCGCACGTGCGCAGGACGCTTACGACGACCGCTGTGATGGCATGCCGGAGCTAATGTCACTAGACTACTGGAGCCACCAGCCGGACCACAGAAGGCACCAAGAGGACACCGGGGGACCTTGCTGGCTACAGGGGGCCAGGTAAGTCCAAATGTCCTTTTTCTGCCACTGCTCACGGTCTCTTCAAAGCCACCTACAATGTTCTTCCTGCCTCGATTATAAAATAATTTCTCCCACAGACATTAATGACAGAGATCTGCTCTGCTGAAGAAGTGGAGAGAGAACTATATCGGTAGACGGAAGCATCAAGAATCACCTTCTCCAGAAGAGTTGCAGTTACCTGTTCATGGTACCAGATTGCCGGTAAATACTATTTGAGGTGAGTAGAAAAAGTATGAATGGTGGACTGGGATGAACATACGCATGAGTTTTCCGGAAATCGCTTGGAAATTGGACATGTCCCTTATGGACTCCTTTGGATGTCCGATGGGTACCAGCGGACTCCAGAACATGGTGGATGGTTAGAGCCGGGTCATACATTGGATCCGCAGTAACCGTCCTCACTGATGATTTGGCTTGAGTGTTGGCCTATCCTAAAGGTATGTCTTAGAATACATCAGTCCATCAAAATATTATCCTAGATCAGGGCTGTCCATCTCCAGTCCTCAAGGGCCATAGCCATGCCAGTGTTTAGCATGGACTGAGAAATGGAGAAATATGTTCTACTTGAAGAACCCACACCTTTTCTGATTCAGTCCCATTAATGAATTTGAGTTGTGCCAGAAATGTACATGGACCTCAGCCCTTTAGGACTGGAGTTGGACATCACTGTCCTAGATCAGAGGCATCAAATTCAACCAAGGGGCCAAATAGTTTCGGATCCGAGATTAAAAACGAACTAAAACAAGTAACTTGTCTATATATCTTATCTAACGTGTAAATAGTTTACACAGCAAATCTAGCTGCAAACAGCTTCAACAGTTTATGATTATTTATTCCTGTGATACAATGAGGGCAGCCATGTTCTGTTTGTCACATTGTCACAGGATTTTGGCTGGAGATGCTATCAGCTTGCCTGTGTGTAAATTCAGTCTCCTCTCCTCCTCCCTCTAAAATCAATGGCTAGTAACCTGACGAAGCAGCCCTGAGGTTAGGATATGTGTGTCAGCCAAAATTGTTTGTACGCTCTCCCGTGTTTTAAACCACTTATTGATACATAACCGAAGTCTATCATTATGAAATGGCTAGACCTATCTAGTGCCTTGACACTGTAGCAAGGGCTTATGGGAGCTCAGTCTGGGCAGGAGGAGGAGGAGGTTCCTAGCCAGAGATTTCAGAGGCAGAGGGAAGGAGCAAAGGGGACTGAATTTGTCACATTACACACAGGCAAGCTGATAGCATCTCCAGCCCTCAGCCTGTGACAATGTGACAAACAGAACATGGCTGCCCTCGTTGTATCACAGGAATAAATAATCATTAACTGTTGAAGCTGTTTGCAGCTTGATATGCTGTGTAAACTATCTAAACTTTAGCTATATAGACAAGTTACTTGTTATAGTTTTTCATCTTGGATCCGCTTTAAGTCGTGTGTGTAGATCCGTAGATGCTCATTGGATAATAGTGCGGTGCTGAACGTGTGTTGCAATGTCTGGGTAAAGACCGACTCTCCTCCTTCCACAATGAAAGTATCAGTTTTGGGGTGGAATAGTCCCAGGACATAGATAAAGAGAAATGGATGATTTTGCAGTTTGTCCAGATTACATGAAACTCTGCTCTTTGTTTAGATGGATGGAATACACACCATCGGTGTTGCCTTTGCTGGCATCCTGCAAGAACGTCTCCGAGGCTCTGAACAATTCTGGCTGTGGCTGACTAGTCTGGGTGACCCTGGCACTACATTTCTTCTGTACTTTCCTTTAGCCTATGCCCTCCGTCCCAGGCTGGGACTAACCGTACTCTGGTTAGGGCTCATCTGTGAGTGGCTAAATGTGGTCTTCAAATGGTAAGATGAACCAGCTTCAACACGATCGCCTCTGTTTGTTGTTATTATTATTTATCGTATTTATAAAGCGCTAACATATTACGCAGCGCTGCACGATAGATAAATGGGGTAATAAACAAGGTAGGACATACAGAAAACACAACAAAAACAAGACCATGCAAATGATTTGATAACAGTACAGTGTCAGGTCAAAATAGAGTCTCTATCTAGACCACAAGAGGGGTGATTGACAGTAAAGGTGGCCATACATTAGAACGAATATGGGCAGATTCGACCAAGAGACAAATTTATCTCTAGTTGAATCTGCCCATACACTACAGTCCGATTCCTGTCCGATTTCAGCATGAAATCATCAGGGAATCGGCTGAGCCGCCGCCATCCGCCCTGCCGCTTCCCCACTAAATGTATATATGTAGTGGGTGCAAGCACCCTCATGTATTTTACCATATATATCAGTGGGAACATTAGAGAAAACACCTCCCCTGCTCTCTGTTTCATCCTTCACTGCTCAGCCTGCCTGTTATCAGCCCTGATAAAATCCCTGACTGAGCATTCAGTCTGGCTTTGCTCAGAAATCATTATAGTGGAGTCTGTCTTCTCTGATGTCTTTTCAAGCCCAAGCCTGCCCCTTTCTGGCTCTGCTATAATGACTCAGCTATAATGATTCCTGAGCAAAGCCAGACTGAATGCTCAGTCAGGGATTTTATCAGGGCTGATAACAGGCAGGCTGAGCAGTGAAGGATGAAACAGAGAGCAGGGTGGGTGTTTTCTCTAATGTTCCCACTGATGTATAGGGTAAAATACATGAGGGGGCTTCGTCTCTGGTTCACTTTAAGTAGTTAATCAAATCTACCAGTGATCTCCATACTCCATAATATCCCATCAATACACTTTTGATCAATTTCATACCATTTATTGATAGAGTGGTTACCGGTATATTCTGTCATGCAATTGGGACAAGAGTGGCAGGGGTTCGTGGACACAGCAAGCCTTTCATTAGGGATAACTAGGCAAGTTTTTAAAGTCCAAAACTTTTTTTTTTGCGGCATTGCCATGTATTTTGCTTTAAAATTCGCCTTATACATTTCATGGGCAAAATTGCATTGAAACCAATTGCAATAGCCCACACATTCTCTTTTTCAAAAAGACCGTCTAGTTTTTTGAGAAAATCCATTTTAAAGTTATAATATTTAAATGTTTTTCCAGCAACAGGCTGAAAAAGCACCGAAATCGATCCGGAAATGGCCTTGTGACGGAGCATCAGTCCCCCCCCCCCCCCCTGCCCCCCCACCCCAAGGTGCTTTACATTACTTGTCTGTGTCCGCCGCTGGCTCCTGGTGCCGTCTTCTATCCATATATGCACCCCTTGGGGTTACACTTGGGCGCGTGTGTGATGCCCACGTTACTCCAGCAACCATACGGGGCGTGTGTATTGCCGGAAGACGGAGCCTGGAGCCAGCAGTGGACATGGACAAGTAATGTCAACTGTATTGGGCACCGGGGGGCTCATTGGACATTAAGGGGGACAGCGTCGGGGGATTCGCTGTGTTTGTTGCTTTGTCCTCATATCCCTCACCATTACCACCACACACCCAATCAACCATGACAGCTTGACATCTTACATCCAATCGACATGCTCGGCCCGAAATTGGTCTCATCTTCGATCGGGTATGCACTTGGCGTCACCGATTTCATCCGATTCAATAATAGTTATGAAATCGGACGGTCAATCAGCCACCAGGTCGATAGATTTATGGGCACCTTTAGGGTGGCCATACATCAGGCGACTTGGCGGCCGATCGAACATCCGATTCAATTATTACAATTGAATTGGATGCAAAGCGGTGGCACCAATTGCATGCCCGACCGACAATGCAACCAATTTTGGGACAAAAATTGGTCGCATTGTTGATCGTGTATGCTGCAAGATGTCGGGTCGACTTGCTCGATGGGGAGCGATTTCATGCAATTTCGCAACGATTGACGAATGTGACAAAACCCCCGGCGTTGTCCCCCTGGTTCCCTGTACAAGTTATACATTACCAGTCCGCGGCCTTCAATTGTCCCTCCTCGCATACGAGAGATAACGGCGCTGGAGACTTGGGCGCAGGATACAGCCGGTATATGGCTGATTCTGCTGCTGCACAAGTCCCGGCCGTGTTAAATACTATTCCCCCTCCAGGCCGCCATGGATGTTGGGAAATTAAATAATTCGGCTTTCAGCAAATGCTGGAGGCCGAATTATTGTTTTAAAAGCAACTTCAACTCCGTCTTCTGACGGCGCCAAAGTTACTCTCTGTGCGCTGCTATAGCTGTAATTCCTATTACAGCCTATGGTGGCGCTGGCTGTGCCCAAACCTGCAGCGCTGAAATCGCAGTGTTCGCCCTCCTCTGCTCCGGGCGCATTCCCCTCTTCATACAAGCGCGTCCCATGTGGTTTAGTAAGGACGCGCGTGTGACATCAGATTCGATAAGAGAGAGATCTGTCTCTTGGTCGAATCTGCCCATACATGGTTAGATGCATGGCTACCTTTAGTGTCGGCATTGAGAAGGAAGCCTAGAAGAAGTAGCTCTGTCACTTGGAAGTTCTAACAGTTCCTTCTGTGACACTTCCCTCTGCACTGCTTGCATTGTGTTCTGTAAGCTGTGTCATGCATTGCATAAATGATTACATTTCCTGAAGTCAAACTTCTACTAGAGCTCATGTGTTGTGCATGAGTACAGATAAGCAAATGGAAGCTATTGTTACTATTGTTCCAGATCTTAACAAACATCTGAACACAAAACTGTGCAGCTAATCTGGCTACCTATCCGAGATGAAAAACTAACTATAACAAGTAACTTGTCTATATATCTTATCTAAAGTTTAGACAGTTTACACAGCAAATCTAGCTGCAAACAGCTTCAATAGAATATGATTATTTCTTCCTGTCATACAATGACAGCAGCCATGTTCTGTTTGTAAACATTACACACAGGCAAGCTGATCTGCATCTCCAGCCCTCAGCCTGTGAAAACCTAATTCCCCCTCCTCCCTCCTCCCCTCTGCCTCTGAAATCTCTGGCTAGTAACACCTCCCCCTCCTCCTGCCCAGACTGAGCTCCCATAAACCCTTGCTACTGTCTGAAAATGCCAAGGCTCTCTGAAAAGCTGTGGGCGAGGCTTGTTTAGTTTATAGGGAATTAGAGTATTAAAACAAAAACAAAACAAAAAAAGGATTTGACTTGAGGAATGCCCTATAAACTATATGAAAGGAACACAATTATGCAATGAGTAAAAGTTTATCTCGTAACCACTTTAAAGTGGACCTGAACTGGGAACTCATCTCTGCTCTAACCTTGATCCTGAGCAGTAGATGAAAATGAAATCCTTACTTACCTGGGGCTTCCTCCAGCCAGTGATGATCACCAGATGAAATCCGAATAGGTTTTATTCCGATTTCATCCAGTTAATTAGATCACCTGTGCGGGTTGGGGGGGGGGGGGGGTGTTAATCTTACCCATGAGACGTCTTCTTTGATCCATCCTTCTGCGCCTCCCACGCTTTGTTCCAATCCGCCGTCACGTGATTACAAACACCTCCTCCTTCCGGGTTGAAGGAGGAAGTATATAGTCACATGACGGCGGATAGGGCCCTACATCTTGCAGCACGTCTGACTGATTAATGCCACCAATTTCGTCCCGAAATTGGTGGCATTGTCGATCGGGCACGCACTTGGCAGCACCGATTGTCATCCGATTCCGATTATAATCATCGAATCGGATAGCCGATCGGCCGGCAAGTCGCCTGATATATGGCCACCTATAAGGTATCCATGCATCTGGCGATTTTGGCCGATTAACCAAGAGACAGATCTCTCTCTTACCGAATCTGATCCGAGAGAGATCTGTTGGCCGCCATAAACCGCAGGCCGATACCCGACCAATATCAGCAGGAAATCTTGCTGTAATCGTCCTTGCGTCGCCGCCCACAGCCGCTGTCCCCCCTAGTGTAAATGTACCCCATGCAGTTATGCTTTACCTGTCGCGCCGTCCTCGTACTTCCGCATTCCCAGGTGGTTGCCGCTGTTATAGCACATGGGGTGGGGGGATGACATCACTGGTATATACTGGTAGTCACCTAAAGTCAGAATGCAGGAGTATGCTGGACACAGTGTCAGGCACTCTCGGGCGGCGGGACAGGTAAAGTATAACTGTACAGGGCACCGGAGGGGACATAAAACATGGGGCGGGGCAGAGGCCGGGGGTTTCTGTCACATTCATTGTTTGCCGTTATCGCACACTGTTCCCTATTACACTGCTGGCCAGGGCTGGACTGGCCATAATAGCGGAAGTAACTTAGCTTATGTTAGCATTACAGGCTATGCCACATTTCTGTTATTCCATAGCTCCCAACTGTCCCTCTTTGGGAGCCCTGTCCCTCTGTCCCTCTTTCCTCCTCATTTGTCCCTCTTTCAGGACTTTGTCCCTCTTTCTATGTAAATATATATATTTTTCTACTAAAAAAATTTGTTTGATTGACTAAACTTTATTCCCAGCCTTTAAATTGATATATTACTAATTTTAATATGAAGGAAAATGAACCAGCATAGAAAGGACCGGTGTGGTTTGAATTATAAAACAACATATTTTCCTTATGAAAACTTTATGGTATGCATGACTAGGGGTGCGACGGGGGCGTGATCAGGGGTGTGGCTTAAGTGTCCCTCTTTCTCACCTCAAAAAGTTGGGAGGTATGTTATTCATTGATGGGTTCATATTAATAGGGTTCTCATTGGTTGCAGGTTCCTATTTGGAGAGCGTCCATTTTGGTGGGTTCATGAATCCGGCCTGCATGATGACCACGCACTACGGCAGTTTCCATCCACCTGTGAGACGGGTCCCGGTGAGTGCACAAAGCTCAAAGCAAACTGCTTGTCGCTTCTCCTTTAAATCATCATGTAAAAAAATGGCATAAAGTTTTATGGCCTAAATCTTCCGCACAGCACTCCCTTATACAACGTGGGATATTAAACTTCCAATGCATACTTTTCTAAAACTTTTTTTTATTTAGCAGTTAGTTATAGCACACCTGACGTGAGAGGGGTATGGAGGCTGCCATATTGATTTCCTTTTAAAGCAGAAAACTTCCACCCTGCTCTAAAAGATAAGCAACAGTATGATAACCTTTAAAGGAAAACATTTCTTTGTTACAGCTGATACAAACCCTGCCATAAATCTGCAGTGTGTTGTTCATGGAAGCAGACATAGGGTTAACATCCTGTGTTTACAAATTAGCTGCTCTGCAGAGGCAGCCAGCTGATACAGCTGAGAGATCAAATTACAATTGTGACTAGTCATATATGAGGGGGGGGGGGGGGCAATGCTGAGAATACACGGTTCGTTTTTAAGGTGATTAGATGGTTCGATAGATAATTTCTGACATGTCCGATCTCCCTTTCGATCCTTTCGCCGCTCGATATCTGATAGCAGGGAATGGAAAGAGATAAGAAAAATGAGCGCAAGATAAGAGAATAAACTGCTGAATCAAGCAGCAAAAACGCTCAAGAGGAGAAACGCACGGCAGAAACGGACCGTGTATTCCCAGCATTAGACAGGCTAAACTCTCTAAATACATACAGGGTGCATTTCTCTCTGTTTTCCTCTTGTCCTGTGGAAGAGTTCAGCTCCACTTTAAAGAATGCAAATTGCCTGGCTAGCTTGCAGATCATCTGCCTTTAACCAGGGGATTTATGGCTGATCGGTGCTGCGTGGGCTCTCCAGCCCGCAGCACAGATCGGGAACCACGCAGGGCGATCAGATTTCCCCCCTTTTTTCCCCACTAGGGGGATGTCCTGCTGGGGGGGTCTGATCGCCGCCGGCTACTTGTGCCTTGCAGGGGGGGCTCTTCAAAGCGATTCCCAGCCTCCCCGTCCTTCCCTCCCTCTCCCACAGGCTATGGGCGGCACAGGACAGAGATTCGTCCTGCGCCGCCTCTAATAGGCTTCAGCCTATCACACTGCGGAGATCCCCGGCCAATCAGAGGCCGGGGATCGCCGATCTCCTTTACGGCGCTGCATGATGTAAACAGCGGGGATTTCTTCCCCACGTGTTTACATTTAGCTTGAGAGCCGCGATCGGTGGCTCGCAGGCTGTTCACGGAGACTCCCTCCGTGAACTGACACGGAAAGACCGCTCGTACGAGCGGCAGTGTCCATGTAATTCCACTTATGACCAACTGGTTAGGCGGTCGCTAAGTGGTTAATACCAGGGCAGTGGAGTTGGAGTCGGAGTTGGGGCAATTTTGGGCACCCGGAGTCGGAGTTGGCGTCGTTGATTTCATAAACTGAGGAGTCGGGAGTCGGATGATTTTTGTACAAAATCCACAGCCCTGTTAAGAATTAGACTAAGGAGTCGGAGTCGAGGAGTCGGGGCCATTTTGGGTACCCGGATTCGGAGTCGGAGTCGTGGTTTCATAAACTGAGGAGTCGGAGTTGGAGTCGGAAGATTTTTGTACCAACTCCACAGCCCTGTTTAATACAGATCAGAAGTTTCTGATGCCTGCTGCACACTAAACGTTTTTTGTAGAGTTTTCAAAACCGCTGCAGCCTGTGAAACCGCTTGGCTAATGTATCTCTATGGGATGGTGCCCACCGGCGGTGTGAGGTTTTTAGCAAACCGCAAACGTGGCTCCTGCAGCATTTTTGCGGTTTGCAGAAGCGTTTCTGCCTCAATGTAAAGTACAGGGAAAGCTCAAACAGCTCTGGAAAACGCTAGATCAGAGCGGTTTTCCAGGCGTTTTTGTTACAGAAGCTGTTCAGTAATAGCCTTTACTGTAACAATATATGACATCTGCTACACAAAAACGCTCCAAAAACCGCTAGGCATGTTTAGAAAACCAAAAAAGCAAAAGTGCCTGCGTTTTGCATTTTACAAGTGTGAATTGGCCCTTAACATGCCTAGAATTGCTCTGAAAATCTGCTTCAAAAATCTCTGGCTTTTTCAGGATCTGCTAGAGGTTTTTTGTGTGCACTGGCCCAGAATGCCTCACGGTAATTTCAGGTGTGGGATTCAGACACTTAGGGCCCCATTCACACTTGAGCGTTTTGCCGGCGATTTCAGCAAAACGCTCAAACACTAGCGCTTTTGAAAGCGCTAGTGCAATGAAACCCTATGGGCCCGTTCTTACTTGGGCGATTTGTGCTAATTGCCGCAAATCGCCCCAAAAACGCTAACCGCAAATGCGTCGCCTGCACCATTTTCAGGCGATCGCGTTTCAGTGCTATAGAAGCGCTAAATGCGATCGCTGTGAAATCGCTGCACTGTCCAGTGATTTTTCCTCTTGAAATCGCAGAAAAATCACTCCTGCAAAACGCCGGCAAAAATCGCTGGCGTTTTGCGCTTTTAATTGTGAATGGGCCCTCACTGATGTCCGAAAGACCAGCAGGACCAGTTTAAAAAGAAATAAATAAGGCATCCTCCATATCCCCTTCATTAAAGGTACATACATCTAGCGATGATGATGGACAGATCGACCAGGAGACAATCTCTCTCTGATTGAATCGGATTGGAGAGAGATTTGTTACTGCCCATAAACCGCAGGGTGATTCCTGATCGATTTCAGCATTAAATCGTTTGGGAATCGGCCTTGTGACCCCACATCTGCATCCTCACTGCCCCCTGCGCTTTGCCCCCTAATGTAAAATGTGCCCCCAGCCAAGCACCCCTCCCCCCCCTGTGCCTAGCGCAGTATACTTTACCTGTCTGTCCGCCGCTGGCTCCAGGCTCTGCCCGCAAGCCGCATACACTTGCCTCCGTGTGTGTAGATGTACTGCCCGGTGCCCGAGCCTTGATACTTGCCTGCCGCTGTCTCCGCACTCTTCTATCTCATTGGTGCCCCGCGTGGTGACATCACACTCGCGCCCCATGAGCATATGCCAGCACATGAGCGGGGCGCCAATGAGAAAGAGGAGTGTGGAGACAGTGGCAGACACCTGACGGGTAAAGTATTACGGCACATGCAGCGGGGGTCCAGGGCCGGTTCGCCCATGAGGCTGGGTGAAACTAGTTCCTCAGGCAGAAAGTCCAGGGGGGCGGTACCCGTTGGGGGGGGGGGGGGGCGCTGAGCTGGAGGGGGAAGCAGGCAGGAAGGGGGTATTGCACACAGCTGCAGGGAGGAGGTCCGGACTCCCCCCCCCCCCCCCCCCCCCCCCTCACCTGGGTCCCCCGATCTGCGCTCCGCCTTTAAAAAATGCAGCAGCAGTAGCAGCGTGCGGGATGGCTCACCTCTTCCGTGTTCCAGCGTGCGTTCCACTGTCGTCACTTCCTGCAATGCCACCCACTGTATTGTAAGTTGACGGCATTGCAGGAAGTGACGACAGTGGAACGCACGCTGGAACGCGGAAGAGGTGAGTCATCCCCGCCCGCTGCCTCTTACTAATATACTGCTGCTGCATTTTCAAAGCTAGAGGGGGAGCGGCGATGAAGCAGCATCACAGGGCCAATTCCCAAACGTTTTCATGCTGAAATTAATCAGGAATCGGCCTATGGTTTATGGAGGCCAACAGATCTCTCTCCAATCAATTAGATCAGAGAGATATCTGTCTCTTTGCCAAAATCACTTGATAAATGGCCACAGTTACTGGACTCCTCTGAGTGTGGATAGGGACTCACCCTCTTGTCATCAAAAGACCTGTAATTAGAGCTTCATTTGGTGTCTTTGCATTGAAATCACAGGTGTGCAGCTGCCCCCTGGTGATATGTGCAGCATCTAGTAACCAAGACAAAAGAAGGGCAATGAGAAGACAAAGAAGCCATTCCTGTATGTAAATGTCCAAGGCCCCGACTCCGCATAAGTACATTTCCTTATCAGGCAGGTGAGTAAATCAACACCTGACTGGAGCCAAAGCCCATTTATATGCAGGATGTGCTTCTTTGTCTCCCCATTCACCTATTTTTTTTTTCTCTTGGGATCAGGAAGCCCTTATTATTATCATTATTTTATTCTTAGGAGTTTAAAGAGATTCTGAAGTCTCCCAAAAGAATCATGTTTTTACTTTAACATAATTCCCCCTCCTAAAACGCTGCATACCCGCAGCTGAAAACTCCATAAATCACAGCAAACTCCCCGGGGCACATTGTGGGGCTCCTTCCGCATAGAGGCAGAGCTTTGGGCTGCAGCTCCGCCTCAACACGCGTCTATCAGCGTGGATCTCCACCTCTCCCCGCCCCTCTCAGTCTTCTTTCACTGAGACTGGCGGGGGAGAGGCGGAGATCCATGGGCAGCTTGACGCGTATGGAGGCGGAGCTGCAGCTGAAAGCTCTACCTCCTCCAGCAGCAAAATCCCCAACCAAGAAAGTTGTGGATTTTGCCCGGGGTGTTAGAGGTGATTAATTGAGTTTTCAGCCGCAGGGATGCAGCGTTTTAGGAGGGGCAATTATGTTAAAGAGGTTTTTAAAGTAAAAACCTCTTTTTAGAGACTTCAGAGTCTCTTTAAAGGAGATCTAAACTCTTACGCAGCATACAAGGAATACACTAAAGGTTGCCACACACTGGATGATATGGCCAGTAGCTAGATCCCTCTCTCATTATCTGATCAGAAAGGATCTAGCTGCTCGATTGGCTCCACACACCGAACAAAGATTTCACGCTAAAATGAATTGAAAATCTGTGTGCAATCTTCTTCATGTAATGCCGGAGACAGACACTAGGGGCACTGTGACCACTAGAGGCCCCTAGTGTCTATCCCTTGCATTGCGTCACACAGGGGACCAGGCACATGGAAGAGAAGAAGACGCAGAGGAGAAGCAGTCACGTCACCAGCCATGTGTGGTGGACAGGTGGGAGGTCCTGTGTTTGTCACCAGATTGAATGATGCTAGTGCCGCGTTCCCAATCTATTACCTATCGACCAGAAATTGATTGATCGGTGGATTGATCAAGCCAGATGCTGCACCGATTTCTCGAATCGGCGGTATATCTACGGTGACAGGAAATTTGGGGAGTGGAGGCGCCGCGGGAGTTTGTGCGCCCATCTCAATATCGCCAATGAAGGCAAATTAGAGCGCCAGCTATTTGTAGCTGCAAATTGCGGAGCAGGCGGCCCCAGCGCCTGCTGTTTTAGGCCCCATTCACACTGGAGCATTTTGCCCCGATTTCGGCAAAAAACGCTCAAATGCTAGCGTAATGAAACCCTATGGGCCTGTTCTTACTTATGGGATTTGTGCTAATCGCCGCAAAACGCCCAAAAACGGGCAAAAAGGTGAAACGCAAATGCGTCGTCTGCACCATTTTTAGGCGATTTCCCGGCGATCACGTTTCAGTGCTATAGAAGCACTAAACGCGATCGCGGCAAAATCGCCGCACTCTTCAGTGTTTTTTCCACGTGAAATCGCGGAAAATCACTCCTTCAAAACGCCGGAAAAAATCTCCGGCGTTTTGCGTTTCTATGTGTGAATGGGGCATCAGCCCTAATTCTTCTGCAGGTCTTGTTCACACTGTAGGTGGGTTTTTCTCCCACGTGCGCTTTTTAACCACTTGAGGACCCGCGGTGTTAAACCCCCCTAGTGACCAGGACATTTTTTTACTAAACTGGCCACTGCAGCTTTATGGCCTCGCTGCAGGGCCGCACAACTCAGCACCCAAGTGATTCCCCCTGTCTGTTGGTGGGGTCTGATCGCTCCCAGTTGTTTATTTATTTATTTTTTTAGAAATATTTATTATTATTTTTTTAATAAATTTCCCTATTTTTTTTGTCCCCCTCCCTCCCCCTGCCACCCAATCAGCGTGATCGGCTGTCATGGGCTTCAGCCTATGACTGCCGATCACTCCCCAGCCTATGGAGGGGACAGCCGTGTCACACGTCTCTCCCCCAGTACAGCGCTGTCTTAGATCTCAGCGCTGTACGGGGTAATTAGACGGCGGTTTCGCTATCTAACAGTCTCTGAGCCGTGATCCAAGCGGAGATGCGTGTGCATCAGTGCGCATGATCTCCTGCTAGCCCCATAGAAGGCCGTTCACACCAATCGGCGTGGAGCTGTCCTGGGGGCTGCCGCCGCTTTCACGCCAATCCGCGTGGAGCAGTCGGCAAGCAGTTAAAAACGCCCCCGAACGCTTGTGCAATGAATGTCTATGAGTAGGTTTATATGGTCGACCCGCAAAGCGGTGCGGTTACGCCTCAACGGAAGGTATAGGAGAAACACAAACCGCTCACAAAATCGCTTTGTGCGGGCAATTGCGTTCGCGTATTTTAAGAATAAATACATTGTATTTATTCTCTTCCAGGTCAAAGAGTTCGCTTCCTGACTTGCGTCAGGAAGTGAAGTAAAAAAACACTCGGGAAAAGCGCGTAGAAATGCGTGTTGCACAAAAATGAATCGTCCACCCAAGCGTCGGGAGGAGATGAAAAAAAAACCTCCTCCAAAACCGCCCAACGCTAACGGCCACGCGATCGGAATGCAATGTGAACAAGGCCTCAATGCTGAAATTAAATTGGGTGCCTCAGTGGGCTTGTGGTGGCGATGAAAATAAGAATAAAAAAGTCCAGCGCACATCTTCTTAAAGCGGATCCGAGATGAAAAACTAACTATAACAAGTACCTTGTCTATATATCTTATCTAAAGTTTAGATAGTTTACACAGCAAATCTAGCTGCAAACAGCTTTAATAGAATATGATTGATTATTCCTGTGATACAATGACAGTGGCTATGTTCTGTTTGTCACACTGTCACAGGCTGAGGGCTGGAGATGCTATCAGCTTGCCTGTGTGTAATGTGACAAATTCACTCCCCTCTCCTCCTCCCTCTGCCTCTGAAATCTCTGTCTAGTAACCTCCTCCTCCTCCTGCCCAGACTGAGCTCCCATAAGCCATTGCTACATGGAGTGCCAAGGCACAAAAGGAGCTGTGGGCGAGGCTTGTTTAGTTTATAGGGAATTCGAGTATTAAAACAAAACAAAAAAAGTATTTGGCTTGAGGAATGCCCTATAAACTATATGAAAGGAACACAATTATGCAATTAGTAAAAGTTTATCTCGGATCCACGGTGAGTCTGTTTCCTGTTGGGTGCTATCTGGTGGTGGATTGATAACAACTATTGTCATCAGAAGTTGGAATAACCCCAAATCACAGCAGAGAAATGATGGACTGTTTGTGATAGTATTGTTGTAAGAAGATGTGCGCTGGACTTTTTCCTTCTTATTTTCATGTGAAGTATTTGCTGTACTTAGTTGAGAGCGCACTCCCTCTTGGTTGTAGGGTTTGAGGGACCAGAGTGCTTTGACTATTTGATGATATTTGTGGTGGCGGTGGTTAGGGTCAGGCATCAGTGGGGAGGGAGGGGTAGGTTAGGGGTTAAGGTATCGGGGGTGAGGGGTGGTTAGGGTAAAGCATCGGTGGGGATTACTTAGGGTTAAGAGTCGATGGGGGTCGGTTAGGAGTTGGAAACAGTGGGGGGGGGGGGGGTTTAGTTTAGGCATCTTCGGGGGGAGGGGTGTGTTAGCGTTAGGCATCAGTAGAGAGGGCTTGTGTGAGAATAGAGTTACATAGTAAAATATCGGTTACATTTCCTGATATTTTTGTAATTACCACTGCACAATAGTAGAAGATCTGTCATTTTACCGATATTTTAGTAGCAGCTATTTCCGGCACCCAAAATTTGCATGGCGCCCATTTTGCATGTTCACACTAGACTGTTGTGAGTATTCCATTAAAGTGGATCAGAGAGAAACTTTTACTCATTGCATAATTGTGTTCCTTTCATATAGTTTATAGGGCATTCCTCAAGCCAAATACTTTTTTGTTTTGTTTTAATACTCTAATTCCCTATAAACTAAACAAGCCACGCCCACAGCTTTTCACAGTGCCTTGGCATTTTCAAACAGTAGCAAGGGCTTATGGGAGCTCAGTCTGGGCAGGAGGAGGTGGAGCTTACTAGCCATTGATCTCAGAGGCAGAGGGGAGGAGGACTGAATTTACACACAGGCAAGCTGATAGCATCTCCAGCCCTCAGCCTGTGACAATGTGACAAACAGAACACGGCTGCCCTCATCGTATCACAGGAATAAATAATCATAAACTGTTGAAGCTGTTTGCAGCTAGATTTGCTGTGTAAACTATCAAAACTTTAGATAAGATGTATAGACAAGTTACTTGTTATAGTTAGTTTTTCATATCGGATCCACTTTAACTGATTTAGTTATTTCCTGCAGAGAGGATAATACACCAAGTGTGCCTCCCAGCGTTTTTGTATTTACTAAATGCATGCTTGGAATCCTCGTGATTGGGAATTCCTTCTGAATTTTGTGGGATTCGGAATTTGTCAATTTCCAAGTATTCCTAGTCACTACATGTGTATGGCTACTAATTTGTCATTTGTTTGTGACCTTTGCAGGAAGCCCCTCCGGACACTGCATGATAACCGGCGCCGCCCTTGGCCTGTTGCGATGTACCTCTCTAACCACTCTGTGAGGTAAATGTCCTGGTAAATGTTGTTTGCTGATACTGGCCTCTCTGCTTACAGACTGAATAAGGAGAGCATCCCTAATGCTGAATACACACGGTTCGTTCCGCATCAAATGCGCCGCTCGATTCCTGACGAATCGATTATTCCCGAACATTTCCGAGCGCATTCCGATGATTTTTAGGTCGATTGCCATGTAAAGTATGGCAAATTGACCTAACGATCCATCGAAACGCGAATCGGACATGTCGGAAATAAATGAATCGACGGGAATCGAGCGGCGCATTGACGGGAATCGAGTGCGGGAACGAACCGTGTGTATCCAGCCCATCTAGGGAAAAACTCATTAGAAATAATTCTTAGAGACTCTGTAACAAAAATAGTTCCCCTGGGGGGTACTTGCCTCGGGAGGGGAAGCCTCAGGGTCCCAATGAGGCTTCCCCCCTCCCCTGTAGCTGCAGGCAGTCCAGCGCTGGCTCCCCTGGAGTCTCCAGCAATCCGGGCTCGACAAGCCTGACCTTCCCTGGCTCCAGCGGGTGGCGCTGTTGCGGCTCTCAGTATGGAGATAGGCGGAAATAGTCGATCTCTGTCGGGTCCGCTCTACTGCACAGGAGACTTGCAGGAGACTTGCGCCTGCGCAGTAGAGCGTCCCAACAGCAATCGGCTATTTCCGCTTATCTCCGCAAAGCGGAGAGCAATACTGCGCCTGCACTGGAGCCGGAAGGTAAATATTTACATCCCCGCCATTTGGAGGGGCACAGCGAGACCGCCGTGGGACACAGGAGGACGGAGGAAGCCTCGGTAGGATCCGGAGGCTTCCCCCACCCGAGGTGAGTACCTCCCAGGGGAACTTTTTGTAGTTACAGGTTTTCTTTAAAGTGTATCTGCGAAAAAGTGAATACTTACCTCAACAGTGGGAAGCCTTTGGATAGTCTAGAGGCTTCCTCCATCCTCCTCAACCCCACCGATCCATCACTGGGACCCTTGTGTGGGATCCATCACTTGGCTCAATAGGCTGCCCGTCACTTGACATGCAGCCTGTTGAGCCAATCATAGTGCGGGAATCACGTCCTTTGAAGTGACTGGACCCGAAGGGGCTCTGGGGCAGGACAAGTGGAGCGCCCCGTTATTGGCAGGGAGCGGGCGTAAGTGGCGCTGCTGTCATGGAGCTATAGCAGCGCAGCTTCACGAATCAAGGCCAAAGTCTTTGGTGGTTGCAGAGTGAAGGGCCACAAACAATGGACACTGAAGAGTACTTCCACCCCAATCCTGACCCCAGGGCCCCCCACCTGTCACTATCACTGCTATGGTTATTACTAGGACCTAAGTATACCTTTGCTACTGAAGTTTTCAAGCTGAAAAATCCTTCTTGCCTGCAGCTGTGCACCTATCCATACAGGCTTAAGATCACAGACCAAGTTCTTACAATAGTTCCACATTTACTTTATGTGAATTACAAAATCTGCATCCTCCTGTAGCACACAAAGGAAGAAAGGAAACCGAGAGTCCAATATAGTGAAGTATGTATTGGAATTAGGAGAATAGTTAAATGTAAGTAAATATACTCACAAATCAGGGTTACCGCGCAGGCAACCACTGTATAGGCAGGTGAGGAGATTAGACCCATCCCCACTCAGGATTAAGGTGTCGCTGTCTGTAGATCAGGAAATAAGGGTATATCACCCCTCCACCCCGGGGTGGACACTGGTATTGTAGAACGTGAACAGAGGCGCCAAAAGGATAAAATATGCTAAAATTGTTAACATTTTTAGGGAGGTAGTGGTGGACTCACCATCCCAAAACAGACATGAAGCTGTCGATTATCAACAAGAAAAAGTTATTTACATACTCCAAATAAAACAGGCAACGCGTTTCGCAGGTATATTCCCCCTTCCTCAGGCAATAAAGAGAAGGAGTCAACAAGAAAAATGTATTTACATACTCCAAATAAAACAGGCAACGCGTTTCGCAGGTATATTCCCCCTTCCTCAGGCAATAAAGAGAAGGAGTCAACAAGAAAAATGTATTTACATACTCCAAATAAAACAGGCAACGCGTTTCGCAGGTATATTCCCCCTTCCTCAGGCAATAAAGAGAAGGAGTCAACAAGAAAAATGTATTTACATACTCCAAATATAACAGGCAACGCATTTCGCAGGTTTATTCCCCCTTCCTCAGGCAATAATGAGAAGGCGTATCACACAGCAAGAAGTCTAGTATACGCCTAGCGCCTCTGATAATCGACAGCTTCATGTCTGTTTTGGGATGGTGAGTCCACCACTACCTCCCTAACAATTTTAGCATGTTTTATCCTTTTGGCGCCTCTGTTCACGTTCTACATTTTTCTGCTAGGATGCTGGGTAATGTAGTCTTGCGTTTGTTTCTCTTCCTACAATGTGTGTATGTTGCAGCAGCGACACTCCGATTCCATGCGCAGCCCCTTATTCCATGTGTATCATCCATGTACTGTAGCCCCTCCCATTCCATGTACAGCCCCTTCTTCCATGTGTATCATCCATGTACAGCAGCCCCTCCCATTCCATGTGCAGCCCCTTTTTCCATGTGTATCATCCCTGTACAGCAGCCCCTCCCATTCCATGTGCAGCCCCTTATTCCATGTGTATCATCCATGTACTGTAGCCCCTTATTTGCATGAATAGCTTCCTCGGGCATCAATTTCCCTTTATCATGTGTTGCTCCCCATTTTCAGCTTCCTGTTTCATACATTACAAAGAAATGAACAGCGCTACTTAAAAACAGATGAGTACTTACCTGCAAAAAAGTGCACACCCCACTCATGGGATTCAAATACACAATGAGCACACACATGACCTGTCTACCACTTGGAGGATGTTAGTTTCACTAACAATTTGCAATTTGTTAGGTACTTGTCCCTCCCACTGTCGAAGAAGTCTTTCCTCCATGGGAGGGGACCTAACACTAACTAAACCTACCTGTGCATATGCATAGCCTGGGCGCGCTACCAGTAAATTTAAATTTAAGAATTGCGCAGAAAAAGTGGGATCAGCGCATCACCAGGCCGCCTAACAAATTGCAAATTGTTAGTGAAACTAACATCCTCCAAGTGGTAGACAGGTCATGTGTATGCTCATTGTGTATTTGAATCCCATGAGTGGGGTGTGCACTTTTTTGCAGGTAAGCACTCATCTGTTTTTAAGTAGCACTGTTCATTTCTTTGCTATGTTTGATTTAATTCTGGTCAGCTGCTCCCACTTGATAGTTTTTCTTTGGTGTATATGCAGAGCCTCTGTTTGGGTTCAAGGTGCGTTTTGTAGTTCCTGGGGGGGCTCAGCGCATCTCTGAGCTGAGGCCATCCAGAGGCGGCCTGGTGATGCGCTGATCCCACTTTTTCTGCGCAATTCTTAAATTTAAATTTACTGGTAGCGCGCCCAGGCTATGCATATGCATAGGTAGGTTTTAGTTAGTGTTAGGTCCCCTCCCATGGAGGAAAGACTTCTTCGACAGTGGGAGGGACAAGTACCTAACAAATTGCAAATTGTTAGTGAAACTAACATCCTCCAAGTGGTAGACAGGTCATGTGTGTGCTCATTGTGTATTTGAATCCCATGAGTGGGGTGTGCACTTTTTTGCAGGTAAGCACTCATCTGTTTTTAAGTAGCGCTGTTCATTTCTTTGCTATGTTTGATTTAATTCTGGTCAGCTGCTCCCACTTGATAGTTTTTCTTTGGTGTATATGCAGAGCCTCTGTTTGGGTTCAAGGTGCGTTTTGTAGTTCCTGGGGGGGCTCAGCGCATCTCTGAGCTGAGGCCATCCAGAGGCGGCCTGGTGATGCGCTGATCCCACTTTTTCTGTTTCATACATTGCAGCCCCTCTTTCATGTCCAGCGGCCCCCGTGGGCTGCAGTTGCCCAAGGCGCAGGCCTTGGCGGCCTTTCCAGAAATCCGGCCCTGCTTATCCTACACAGATCATAAATAGGGGAGCTGTAGTTCTCCAGTCCTTGTGCCAATACAGCCCATCATTTCAATGGAGTAAGAGAAAGTGTGTAGCCCCTTGAATAGCTGGTAGGATGTATATATGTGTGTGTGTTCCCGATAGCACACCTGATCTGAGAGAAAACTACTTAGGCCACGTTCACAGTGGTGCGCTGCGGTGTAACGGACACTTTGTGATGCAGTTTACTACAATATACCACCGATGTTCACAGTGCGTTGGCAGTGTTGCGGTATAACAGGTTGTGGTAATGCACTGCATGCAATGCAAGCACGTTGCATCCGGCGCAGGAGACTTGGGTGCAGCCGGCGCCACCATAGGCCATAATTGGAATTCCGGCTACAGCGGCGCACAGGGAGTAACTTCGGCGCCGTCAGAGGACGGAGATGAAGTTACTTTTAAAACACAATAATTTGGCCTCCAGCAATAGCCGGAAGCCGAATTATTTCATTCCCCACCATCCATGGCGGCCTGGAGGGGAACAGTAGTTACCACAGCCGGGACTTGTGCAGCAGCAGGATAAGCCATATATTGGCTGTATCCTGCGCCAAAGTCTCCCGGCGCAGATTTTATACGTATGCCATGCAGTGTGTTTCTAGTAGACGTGCGCATTAACAGTAAAGGCGAAGCATACTTTTCATTTACTGTATGTTTCACTGTACTTGACGTGAGCATAACGTGTGTACCGCTGTCCCGATCCATTACGTTGTTTTCCTGCTGTCACAGGCAAGGCAACGGCCACTGTGAATTTTGTCTTGAAGGACAACTGTAGTGAGAGGTATATGGAGGCTGCCATATTTATTTCCTTCAAACAACACCAGTTGTCTGGCAGCCCTGCTGATCTATTTGGCTGCAGATGTGGCTGAATCACACCAGAAACAAGCATGCAGCTCGTCTTGTCAGATCTGACAATAATGTCAGAAACACCTGATCAGCTTCTTGTTCAGGGTCTATGGCTAAAAGTATTAGAGGCAGAGGGTCAGCAGGGCAACCAGGCGCCCGGTATTGCTTAAAAGGAAATAAACATGACAGCCTCCATATACCTCTCGCTTCAGACAGTTGACATTTAAAGTAAGCACAGAGGTACATACATGCTGGATCCACATACCCCTGTGCATGGCCTGTTCCTTTCCTCATTCAAGTGTTTATACAGAAAGAGGCAGGTATAAACACTGCCCCCCCCCCATTCCCTCCAGTTCTCCACCACACTCACTCCTTTTGAGGCTGGTTTCACACTACAAATTGACGTCGCACAGCCAAAAACAGGCCATCAGGGAACACCGCGTTACTACACGGTGTCATTCTGGCTTTGGAGTTTACAATGGAGGTCCACTTTAACCAGTTAATGACAATTGAACTCATTAAAACATTTTGTTTTAGCCTGTTAACGGCAACAGGACGTTTTAATAAGTCGTTCGTTTGCGCCGCTCCCGCCGCCGGTTACCGTCTGGTCACCGCGATCTGGGATTGGGGAAGAGGACCTCTACCCAGTCGCAGTGAATGGACATTCATAAAACAGGAAGCCGTCACAGTGTAGTCAAATGTAAAAAGAAAAGTGAACACTTCCTATAAAGGGAATGTTCACTAGCGCCATATTGTGGCCAAAAAGTAAGATTACACATACAGACACATACATCCATACACAATATTAATAACATTAATAACTTACACTTCCAAAGTCCCCCCCCCCCCCCCCCAAAAAAAAAATGTTTAAAAAAAAAACAACATAAATAGTTTCCTTAGGGACTCAGCTTTTTTAGTGTATTTTATGAGGGAAAATTACTTTTACTTACTACATAGAGGCTGGTAATTATGGACCAAACAAACAAACAAAAAAAAACCTGAAAAATAACACCTATATTTCCGCATAATATATTATTGCCATACATTGTGATAGGGACATAATTTAAACTGTTTAATAATCGGGACAACTGGGCAAATAAAATGCGTCGGTTTTATCCACAGGAGAACATTTAATTTAAACTATAATGGCTGAAAAGTGAGAAATAATGATTTTTTTCCCATTATTTTCTTATTTTTCTAGTTAAAACACATTTAGAATAGAAAAAAATCTTAGCAAAATGTACTACCCACAGAAAGCCTAATTTATGGCGAAAAAAACCAGGTATAGATCATTTTGTTGTGATAAGTAGTAATAAAGTTATTAGGGAACAGAAGGGAGGCACACTGACAGGTGAACATTGCTCTGGGCTGTTAGGGTAAAAACCCTTGGGGGTGAACTGGTTAAGGGTGAAGTTTTGTTTGTACCAGCTCTCCAGCAATAACACCCTTCGTTATCTTTCCACAGGGGTATTCTTGGCTATGTTCCTCTCCTCACATACGCTGTGCTGATGACAGGAATTGCTGTCTCTAGACTTCTGATCCTGGCTCACTTTCCTCACCAGGTGGTGGCTGGTATAATTGCCGGTAAGAGAACATCTGCATCCACAGGGGTGGCTGGTTATGAGTGTCTGGGCGTGGCCATACACTGTACACTCTGAGGCAGATCAGGTAATGATATTATCCACAAATCGACCATTTACCTGCATTACTGCTTTGCACCATTAGATGTCTGCCAGCTTTCAGCAGCTCTCATCTCCACAGCTGCTAGATTTGTGTAGCTCGATGCAGTACACAGCTAAAGGTGCCCATACACTCGTCAGATTGGCAGCAGATAGATAAGAAATGCATCTGATGATCTATCTGATGCGTTTTTAGAACATTTTTTACCAGGATAGAATTCCGATAGATTTCAGTTTGAAATCTATTGGAATTCTATCTGATGGCATTTTTTTGCCATCAGATTTCCATTAAGGCCAATGCAAACTGATAAGCAATCTCATCAGATCGACCTAAATTTTCCACCCTGCAAGTTCGATGGAAATCCATCGAAATCGATCGAAATCGGCCGTCGATCGGTCGATTGGCCAACCGATTTGCAATCGATCGATCGATCGATCGATCGGGATCGATCGGTCGGCCAGAAAATCGGCTGAGTGTATGGGCTGCTTAAGAGAAACGTGATCACGCACTGCAGTTGCCTGTGGCAACAGCATGCCTATGTAGGATAAATATGCAATCAATATTGCGTGTGTAGTAACGGTCAGAATCCCCAGCCCCTAGTGCATGCTGGGAGATGTGCCATTCCCAGCCCCTAGTGCATGCTGGGAGATGTTCATCCCTGGTGCATGCTGGGAGATGAGTGTCACAAGCCGCTGATGCATGCTGGGAAATGAGTGTCTCTGGCTGCTGGTGCATGCTGGGAAATGAGCATCCCTGGCTGCTGGTGCATGCTGGGAAATGAGCGTGCCTGGCCGCTGGTGCATGCTGGGAAATGAGCGTCCCTGGCCGCAGGTGCATGGTGGGAGATGAGCTTCCCTGACCGCTGGTGCATGCTGGGAGATGAGCGTCCCTGGTGCATTCTGGGAGATGTGCGTCCCTGGTGCATGCTGGGAGATGAGCGTCCTTGGCCGCTGGTGCATGCTGGGAAATGAGCGTCCCTGGCCGCTGGTGCATGCTGGGAGATGAATGTCCCTGGCCGCTTGTGCATGCTGAGAGATGAATGTCCCTGGCCGCTGGTGCATGGTGGGAGATGTGTGTCCCTGGCTGCTGGTGCATGCTGGGAGACGAGCGTCACAAGCCGCTGGTGCATGCTGGGAGATGAGCGTCCCTAGCCACTGGTGCATGCTGGGAGATGAGCATCCCTAGCCGCTAGTGCATGATGGGAGATGTGTGTCCCTGGCTGCTGGTGCATGCTGGGAGATGAGCATCCCTAGCCGCTAGTGCATGATGGGAGATGTGCGTCCCTGGCTGCTGGTGCATGCTGGGAGATGAGCATCCCTAGCCGCTAGTGCATGCTGGGAGATGAGCGTCACAAGCCACTGGTGCATGCTGGGAGATGAGCGTCCCTGGCCACTGGTGCATGCTGGGAGATGAACGTCCCTGGCCGCTGGTGCATGCTGGGAGATGAGCGTCCCTAGCCACTGGTGCATGCTGGGAGATGAGCTTTCCTAGCAACTGGTGCATGCTGGGAGATGAGCGTCACAAGCTGCTGGTGCATGATGGGAGATGAGCATCACAAGTCGCTGGTGCATGCTGGGAGATGAGCGTCCCTGGCTGCTGGTGCATGCTGGGAGATGAGCGTCCCTAGCCACTGGTGCATGCTGGGAGATGTGTGTCCCTGGCTGCTGGTGCATGCTGGGAGACGAGCGTCACAAGCCACTGGTGCATGCTGGGAGATGAGCGTCACAAGCCGCTGGTGCATGCTGGGAGATGAGCGTCCCTAGCCACTGGTGCATGCTGGGAGATGTGTGTCCCTGGCTGCTGGTGCATGCTGGGAGACGAGCGTCACAAGCCACTGGTGCATGCTGGGAGATGAGCGTCACAAGCCGCTGGTGCATGCTGGGAGATGAGCGTCCCTAGCCACTGGTGCATGCTGGGAGATGTGTGTCCCTGGCTGCTGGTGCATGCTGGGAGACGAGCGTCACAAGCCACTGGTGCATGCTGGGAGATGAGCGTCACAAGCCGCTGGTGCATGCTGGGAGATGAGCGTCCCTAGCCACTGGTGCATGCTGGGAGATGAGCATCCCTAGCTGCTATTGCATGATGGGAGATGTGTGTCCCTGGCTGCTGGTGCATGCTGGGAGATGAGCATCCCTAGCCGCTAGTGCATGATGGGAGATGTGCGTCCCTAGCCGCTAGTGGATGCTGGGAGATGAGCGTCACAAGCCACTGGTGCATGCTGGGAGATGAGCATTACCAGTCGCTGGTGCATACTGGGGGATGAGTGTCACAAGCCGCTGGTACATGCTGGGAGATGAGCATCCCTGGCTGCTGGTGCATGCTGAGAGATGAGCGTCCCTGGCCGCTGGTGCATGCTGGGAGATGTGTGTCCCTGGCTGCTGGTGCATGCTGGGAGATGAGCGTCACAAGCTGCTGGTGCATCCCAGGAGATGAGTTTCCCTGACCATAATGACTACATCTCCCGGTATGCACTAGCAGCTGGGGACACTCATCTCCCAGAATGCACCAGCAACTGGTAATGCTCATCTCCCAGCATGCACTAGCAGCTGGGGACACTCATCTCCCAGAATGCACCAGCAGTTGGGGACACGCTGGACTCACAGGCACTACCGTGGTTTAACAGCATTGGCTGCTGCAAGATGGACGCCCTCGATGGACGCAACCAGCGGTTAGATTTTTTTGTACATTTCTTGCTGAAATCTAGTAAAAAATCTTTTCCATAGTGGTAGTAATAGAGACCTCTCAGATCACATTTGAGCCAGCAGGGATCTATCTGTTGGTCGAATCTGGTGGCCATCTATAAGTGTGTGGCCACCTTAACTTTTATCAGTATTCTGATATACTGGTAACCATAACCTATACATATGCTTGTCACAGGAAGACAGCAAACATGTTTACATGGTTATATGTATTGCATAATTTGTCACACACTATGCAGTAAAAAAAATCCAAAATCCTTTGCTCTAAAAGATTATTTACAGCATATTATATACTACCACCATTTTCTTTTACTAGAACAGCATTCAAAGGGTTAAACACAGGACTTACAATCTCCCTGCCAGGAGAGCTGGACGCATCTGAACTGGAGATAATGTTATCTTGTGTTTACTTCATTGTATCAAGTGAGGAATGTAAACACTTCTCTGACTGTGCAGACTCTCCTGAACACAGACTCAGAAAGCATTTCTACTCAAAGTTCAAGATGAATAAAGCAGTTATGAATAAAATGCAAAGGCAGCTCTCAGAGCAAAAAAAACTGTACTTTGGGAACTTGTAATTTCTAAATGAATAATAATACTTACGTACAAATGCAAATATGATAACCGTATGGTGTATACAAAGTAGGAAAACATGTTTTTATTGAATATTATGTCAGGATTTTATACCGCTTTAAAGCAAAATAAAAATGATTAAGTGCAGCTCCTTGTGCTTCTCCCAGGTGTGCTGTTGGGATACGTATTGCAGTCCTATGTCCCCTATAGACGCAGCTTTATGTTCTACACACTGGCTTCCCTGAACCTTCTGCTCGGTGCTCTTCTGGTGTATTGGGGAATCAGTGCTTTTGGGGTAGACTTGTCTTGGTGAGTACAAGCTGTATTTGACTGACCCTTTTTAACCTATCACCTCAGTTTACTGTCATGAGAGGGGACACAGAAAGACAGGAGAGGGCACAGAGGGGACACAGAAAGACAGGAGGGGACACAGAAAGGCAGAAGAGGTCACAGAGGGGACACAGAAAGACAGGAGAGGGCATAGAGGGGACACGGAAAGACAGGAGAGGGCACAGAGGGGACACAGAAAGACAGGAGAGGGGACACAGAAAGACAGGAGAGAGCACAGAGGGGACACAGAAAGACAGGAGAGGGCACAAAGGGGACACAGAAAGACAGGAGAGGGTACAGAGGGGACACAGAAAGACAGGAGAGGGCACAGAGGGGACACAGAAAGACAGGAGAGGGCACAGAGGGGACACAGAAAGACAGGAGAGGGCACAGAGGGGACACAGAAAGACAGGAGAGGGCACACAGAAAGACAGGAGAGAGCACAGAGGGGACACAGAAAGACAGGAGAGGGCACAAAGGGGACACAGAAAGACAGAAGAGGGCATAGAGGGGACACAGAAAGACAGCAGAGGGGACACAGAAAGACAGGAGAGGGCACAGAGGGGACACAGAAAGACAGGAGAGGGCACAGAGGGGACACAGAAAGACAGGAGAGGGCACAGAGGGGACACAGAAAGACAGGAGAGGGCACAGAGGGGACACAGAAAGACAGGAGAGGGCACAGAGGGGACACAGAAAGACAGGAGAAAGCACAGAGGGGACACAGAAAGATAGGAGAGGGCACAGAGGGGACACAGAAAGACAGGAGAGGGCACAGAGGGGACACAGAAAGACAGGAGAGGGGACACAGAAAGACAGAAGAGGGCATAGAGGGGACACAGAAAGACAGCAGAGGGGACACAGAAAGACAGGAGAGGGCACAGAGGGGACACAGAAAGACAGGAGAGGGCACAGAGGGGACACAGAAAGACAGGAGAGAGCACAGAGGGGACACAGAAAGACAGGAGAGGGCACAGAGGGGACACAGAAAGACAGGAGAGGGCACAGAGGGGACACAGAAAGACAGGAGAGGGCACAGAGGGGACACAGAAAGACAGGAGAGGGTACAGAGGGGACACAGAAAGACAGGAGAGGGCACAGAGGGGACACAGAAAGACAGGAGAGGGGACAGAGGGGACATAGAAAGACCGGAGAGGGCACAGAGGGGACACAGAAAGACAGGAGAGGGCACACAGAAAGACAGGAGAGAGCACAGAGGGGACACAGAAAGACAGGAGAGGGCACAGAGGGGACACAGAAAGACAGAAGAGGGCATAGAGGGGACACAGAAAGACAGGAGAGGGTACAGAGGGGACACAGAAAGACAGGAGAGGGCACAGAGGGGACACAGAAAGACAGGAGAGGGGACAGAGGGGACACAGAAAGACCGGAGAGGGCACAGAGGGGACACAGAAAGACAGGAGATGGCACAGAGGGGACACAGAAAGACAGGAGAGGGCACAGAGGGGACACAGAAAGGCAGGAGAGGGCACAGAGGGGACACAGAAAGACAGGAGAAAGCACAGAGGGGACACAGAAAGACAGGAGAGGGCATAGAGGGGACACAGAAAGACAGGAGAGGGGACACAGAAAGACAAGAGAGGGCACAGAGGGGACACAGAAAGACAGGAGAGGGGACACAGAAAGACAGGAGAGAGCACAGAGGGGACACAGAAAGACAGGAGAGGGCACAGAGGGGACACAGAAAGACAGGAGAGGGGACACAGAAAGACAGGAGAGGGCACAGAGGGGACACAGAAAGACAGGAGAGGGCACAGAGGGGACACAGAAAGACAGGAGAGAGCACAGAGGGGACACAGAAAGACAGGAGAGGGCACAGAGGGGACACAGAAAGACAGGAGAGGGCACAAGGGGGACACAGAAAGACAGGAGAGGGCACAGAGGGGACACTGAAAGACCGGAGAGGGCACAGAGGGGACACAGAAAGACAGCAGAGGGGACACAGAAAGACAGGAGAGGGCACAGAGGGGACACAGAAAGACAGCAGAGGGCACAGAGAGAACATATAAATCCAGCAGAGGGCACACAGAGTGACAGACACAGAAGGAGAGGACACGGGGAGGAAGGAGGGGGACACTGGAGACACAATGTTCTGACTTACAAACAAATTCAGCTAATGAACGAACATACAGTCCCCTCCTGTTAACCGGAGACTGTAAATATGAGGAATTTTCTTGGAGTCTTCAGTTTCTGCATAATATCCACTTTCACATCAGTTACACAGAAACACAAGCAATGTTTGCTTCTCGTTTATTGCACTTTGTATCCTATCCTCCAACACTATAAGTGTATATTACTTGCTAGAGAGTTCTTCAAGGCCACGATTCTCCAAGTAACCTCTGCTTTATGCTTCTCACTTCTGTTAGGTCCATTCATCTGGCCACTAAATGGTGTTCCAAGTCAGAATGGATCCACCCAGAGACCAGACCGTTTTCTTCTGTCACCAGGAGCAGCGGGAACCTCCTGGGACTGGGACTGGCCTTACACTGCCCCCTCTACCAGGGACTGCAGAGGAATATTCCAAGCATGGGGCAGAACGCCATTTCACTGCTATTGTCCATCCTGTTCCTGAAGCTGCAGCAGTCCCTTCCTCTTCCCATATCCCCGCCTCCCCTGTACTATGTGCTGAACCTCGTGCGCCATGCGCTCTGCCCCCTCGCGGTCATCATCCTGGCTCCATATCTGGTGAGAGGACTTGGGGACGCTCACAAGAGAGATTGATGATTATAGCATCTTACGGTTCTTAGGGCATTCATAGTCATAGTTGTGTTTATCTATTACAGGATGGATTTATTTTTCTCTGTTCTTTTACCATATGTAACAATTTGCCTACACACTGCCATGAGCCAATTTTTTAGGTTCAGCTTTTTGCCAAGAAGAACAGGTTTGTGAGGAGCCTGCAGTTTAGGTTCAGTTTTGTTTAATTTTGAGTGAAAGGGCAGATGGCTGCTTATACTCGTGGCCAGATTTGAGGTAAGGGCACAAAGGCCATGGCCTAAGGCACTAGGAAGCAAGGGGTGGGAAGTGGGCTGGCACACTAAGGCAGTTAAACTGCTAAACATGTAAACTGCAGCAGTCACAAACCCAGCCGTGCCTGCCTTGCTTCCACAAGGGTGAGAAGTGGAGCACTGGTCCTCCTGTGCTCCCCCCCCCCCCCCCCCAATCCTGTGCTGTACTCCCTCCAAGGGCAGGGTGGGGGGAGCAATGGGGGAGGGGCTACATCAGCCCCGCCTTTCACCCACCCATCCCTGGGGGAGTGGGAACAGCCACTCTTTGTATTTTGGATTTTATATAGATTACAGTGCCTCGCGCACCCAAGATCTAGTTTGCCCTTTATCTTCTGAGTATTTCTCACGTTCTTACATTACAGTAGTGAGTTTTCTAGTTACCATTTTAGGGGTAAGTTAATATTTGGGAGTTGTATGCTATTTCTATTAGGGATGGTCAATGAGATGCAAATAATTTGGAGTTGGTGCAGCATTATGCACATTTTGTATGCAAATGTATGCTTGAACATGAACCAATCAGATCCTGCTGAGGTAGAATTTGATTGGTCTGTTTTCAAGCTGCCTAAATGAGACATAAATACAGGAGAACAGAAAAGTCTGTCACTATAGGTGAATGTAAGCATAGTGACACTGAGTGACAAGATCCAAAATTGTGCAACATAAATGTGTTGAACAAATTTCGATGAAACATCAATGGAAGCAAAAATGATTGCAGTAAGTGTCCAAAAAGCTGTACCTGGGTGGTGGTGGGAGGCAGCAGCAGGGGTGGGCGCCAGTAAGGTGCATAATCCTGGATCAACGCAAAATGATTTGCATCTCACCGACCATTGCTAATCTCTATATCCAGATGTAGGTTTCCCAATCACTTTTCACTAGAAGCTAAGATAAGGTGTAGCTGTAAGAAAAATAAGCAGAGAATAAATACTGGTACTTACCTCAGTAGAAGGAAGCCCCTCCTCCACCCTTCTCGCCTCCACGTGCTGGGACCCTCCAAACATATTCCAACAGAGGCTTGTGGGATACTTGCATGCGGTTGTGCACGGCTGCCCTGCAGACGCACAATGATGACCCGTGCCTGGGCAGTACCACGTAGCCACGTGTGTACGAGCGGCTCCATAGTACTGTGTAGACCATCATTACACCTGTCCAGGTGCAGCCCCGCTCGTACACTGATGGGACCGCGGCCGTAAGGAGGAATAAGGTGTCGGCGAGCAGCGGTGGCTGCAGGAGGATCGGAGAAGCATCTGGATCATCCACAGATAGGCTGCTCTCTACTGAGGGAAGTATCTAACGTAAGAATAGTTTGATTGTAATGCTTCGGTAGGTAGAAAGATGGGGTTTTTTTATACCTTTTTTCAGCTATATAGCGAAGACGATAATTTATTAAATCCATTTGTTCCCTATAAATTGTCCATTTGCATCTTTTCTCATAACCCACCATGGTCACCATTATTACAGCATGTGTCGCAGTATTTCTATTTTATTATGTGTGTATGAACGCGCTCCAAACATCTTCTCTATTTACATAGCACTGAATCTTCCATCCCATTGTACAGATTTCCCTGATTCTTTCATTCACTGCTACAATACTTATTCAGGTTTGTATATTGAGGAGTAAAAAATACATATATCCAGGCACATCGCCTCTAGTTAGGACAGTAAATAAGTTATTAAGGAAAGGGAGGTGCTGAAGGGGGTGTGGCTAGAAAACAGCAAAAATCTATTAACCCTTCACACTCTCACATGCAAATGTTCAGACAAATGAATTCACAGATTCACTCCTCCAGGCACCACTGTTATCCCTACAGCTAAGTTACAAGCCGGGGTTTTAGTTCACAGAAGAATGCATTTTTATGCTTAGTCACCTATACTGCGCAGAAGTACCCAGGTAAACATAGGTGTCCTAACTCTGGCCCTGTAACATGCATAGTGCAGACATGCAAACACATTCACTGCATCAAACCTATCAAGGGATTAGGAACACACATCCTGACGTCCTCTCCTGGGACAGATAGTGCATCTTACCAATCGCACAATGGAGCTAACGTAATGCACCCATGTGTACCATGCACATACACCAGCATAACATTTGCATGTGAGAGTGCGAAGGGTTAATAGATTTTTGCTGTATATTGAGGAGTGACAGTATATCCTATACTAGGTGGACTGCAACATGTTCTCGTTGGGAAGAGATTCATATTGGTCAAGGCAAAGTTACATGAATTGAAGTATAATCAATGTGTTATATTGGCAGTTATACTATGCTATGCAGTGTATTGGCAGTTATGCTATGCAGTGTTATTGGCAGCTATACCATGCTATGCAGTGTATTGGCAGTTATACCATGCTATGCAGTGTATTGGCAGTTATAGTATGCTATGCAGTGTATTGGCAGGTATACCGTGCTATGCAGTGTATTGGCAGTTATACCATGCTATGCAGTGTATTGGCAGTTATAGTATGCTATGCAGAGTATTGGCAGGTATACCGTGCTATGCAGCGTATTGGCAGTTATACCATGCTGTGCAGTGTATTGGCAGTTATACCATGCTATGCAGTGTATTGGCAGTTATACCATGCTGTGCAGTCTATTGGCAGTTATACTATGCTATGCTATGCAGTGTATTGGAAGTTATACTATGCTATGCAGTACATTGGCAGTTATACCACGCTATGCAGTGTATTGGCAGGTATACCGTACTATGCAGTGTATTGGCAGTTATACCATGCTGTGCAGTGTATTGGCAGGTATACCGTGCTATGCAGTGTATTGGCAGTTATACCATGCTATGCAGTGTATTAGCAGTTACACTATGCTATGCAGTGTATTGGCAGTTATACTATGCTATGCAGTATATTGGCAGTTATACCATGCTATGCAGTGTATTGGAAGTTATACTATGCTATGCAGTGTATTGGCAGTTATACTGTGCTATACAGTGTATTGGCAGTTATACCATTCTATGCAGTGTATTGGCAGTTATGCTATGCAGTGTATTGGCAGTTATACTGTGCTATACAGTGTATTGGCAGTTATACCATTCTATGCAGTGTATTGGTAGTTACACCATGCTATGCAGCGTACTGGCAGTTACACCATGCTATGCAGTGTACTGGCAGTTACACCATGCTATGCAGTGTACTGGCAGTTATACTATGCTATGCAGTGTAGTTATACTATGCTATGCAGTGTATTGGCAGTTATACTATGCTATGCAATGTATTGGCAGTTATGCTATGCAGGGTATTGGCAGTTATGCTATGCAGGGTATTGGCAGTTACACTATGCTATGCACTGTATTGGCAGTTTTACCATGCTATGCACTGTATTGGCAGTTATACTATGCTATGCAGTGTATTGGCAGTTATACTATGCTATGCAGTGTATTGGCAGTTACACTATGCTATGCAGCGTACTGGCAGTTATACCATGCTATGCCGTGTACTGGCAGTTACACCATGCTATGCAGTGTACTGGCAGTTACACCATGCTATGCAGTGTACTGGCAGTTATACTATGCTATGCAGTGCAGTTATACTATGCTATGCAGTGTATTGGCAGTTATACTATGCTATGCAATGTATTGGCAGTTACGCTATGCTATGCAGTGTATTGGCAGTTATGCTATGCAGTGTATTGGCAGTTATACCATGCTATGCAGTGTATTGGCAGTTATGCTATGCTGTGCAGTGTATTGGCAGGTATACTATGCTACACAGTGTATTGGCAGTTATACTATGCTATGGAGTGTATTGGCAGTTACACCATGCTATGCAGTGTACTGGCAGTTACACCATTCTATGCAGTGTACTGGCAGTTATACTGTGCTCTGCAGTGTATTGGCAGTTATACTATGCTCTGCAGCGTATTGGCAGTTACGCTATGCTATGCAGTGTATTGGCAGTTATGCTATGCATTGTATTGGCAGTTATACTATGCTATGCAGTGTAGTTATACTATGCTATGCAGTGTACTGGCAGTTATACTATGCTATGCAGTGTATTGGCAGTTATACCATGCTATGCAGTGTAGTTACACTATGCTATGCAGTGTATTGGCAGTTATACTATGCTATGCAGTGTATTGGAAGTTATACTATGCTATGCAGTGTATTGGCAGCTATACCACGCTATGCAGTGTATTGGCAGTTATACCGTGCTATGCAGTGTATTGGCAGTTATACCATGCTATGCAGTGTATTGGCAGTTATGCTATGCTATGCAGTGTATTGGCAGTTATACTATGCTATGCAGTGTATTGGCAGTTACACCATGCTATGCAGTGTACTGGCAGTTACACCATGCTATGCAGTGTATTGGCAGTTAAGTTATGCAGCGTATTGGCAGTTATACTATGCTATGCAGTGTAGTTACACTATGCTATGCAGTGTATTGGCAGTTACGCTATGCTATGCAGTGTATTGGCAGTTATGCTATGCAGTGTATTGGCAGTTATACTATGCTATGCAGTGTATTGGCAGTTGTACTATGCTATGCAGTGTAGTTATACTATGCAATGCAGTGTATTGGCAGTTATGCTATGCAGTGTATTGGCAGTTATACCATGCTATGCAGTGTAGTTGCACTATGCTATGCCGTGTATTGGCAGTTATACCACGCTATGCAGTGTATTGGCAGTTATACTATGCTATGCAGTGTATTGGCAGGTATACCGTGCTATGCAGTGTATTGGCAGGTATACCATGCTATGCAGTGTATTGGCAGTTATACCATGCTATGCAGTGTATTGGCAGTTATGCTATGCAGTGTATTGGCAGTTATACTATGCTATGCAGTGTAGTTATACTATGCTATGCAGTGTATTGGCAGTTACACCATGCTATACAGTGTACTGGCAGTTACACCATGCTATGCAGTGTATTGGCAGTTATACTATGCTATGCAGTATATTGGCAGTTATACTATGCTATGCAGTGTAGTTATACTATGCTATGCAGTATATTGGCAGTTATGCTATGCTATGCAGTGTATTGGCAGTTATACCATGCTATGCAGTGTAGTTACACTATGCTATGCAGTGTATTGGCAGTTATACCACGCTATGCAGCGTATTGGCAGTTATACCGTGCTATGCAGTGTATTGGCAGTTATACCATGCTATGCTATGCAGTGTATTGGCAGTTATACTATGCTATGCAGTGTATTGGCAGTTACACCATGCTATGCAGTGTACTGGCAGTTACACCATGCTATGCAGTGTACTGGCAGTTATACTATGCTATGCAGTGTATTGGCAGTTAAGTTATGCAGCGTATTGGCAGTTATACTATGCTATGCAGTGTAGTTATACTATGCTATGCAGTGTATTGGCAGTTATACCATGCTATGCAGTGTATTGACAGTTATGCTATGCAGGGTATTGGCAGTTATACTATGCTATGCAGTGTATTGGCAGTTACACTATGCTATGCAGTGTATTGGCAGTTATACCATGCTATGCAGTGTATTGGCAGTTATACCATGCTATGCAGTGTATTGGCAGTTATACCATGCTATGCAGTGTATTGGCAGTTATGCTATGCAGTGTATTGGCAGTTACACTATGCTATGCAGTGTATTGGAAGTTATACTATGCTATGCAGTGTATTGGCAGTTATACCATGCTATGCAGTGTACTGGCAGTTACACTATGCTATGCAGTGTATTGGCAGGTATACCATGCTATGCAGTGTATTGGCAGTTATACCATGCTATGCAGTGTATTGGCAGGTATACTATGCTATGCAGTGTACTGGCAGTTACACCATGCTATGCAGTGTACTGGCAGTTACCCTATGCTATGCAGTGTATTGGCAGTTATACCATGCTATGCAGTGTACTGGCAGTTACACTATGCTATGCAGTGTATTGGCAGGTATACCATGCTATGCAGTGTATTGGCAGTTATACCATGCTATGCAGTGTATTGGCAGGTATACTATGCTATGCAGTGTACTGGCAGTTACACCATGCTATGCAGTGTACTGGCAGTTATACCATGCTATGCAGTGTATTGGCAGTTATGCTATGCAGTGTATTGACAGTTATGCTATGCAGTGTACTGGCAGTTATACTATGCTATGCAGTGTATTGGCAGTTACACTATGCTATGCAGTGTATTGGCAGTTATACCATGCTATGCAGTGTATTGGCAGTTACACTTTGCTATGCAGCCTATTGGCAGTTCTACTATGCTATGAAGCGTATTGGCAGTTATACCATGCTATGCAGTGTATTGGCAGTTATACCATGCTATGCAGTGTATTGGCAGTTATACTATGCTATGCAGTGTATTGGCAGTTATGCTATGCAGTGTATTGGCAGTTACACTATGCTATGCAGTGTATTGGAAGTTATACTATGCTATGCAGTGTATTGGCAGTTATACCATGCTATGCAGTGTACTGGCAGTTACACTATGCTATGCAGTGTATTGGCAGGTATACCATGCTATGCAGTGTATTGGCAGTTATACCATGCTATGCAGTGTATTGGCAGTTATACCATGCTATGCAGTGTATTGGCAGGTATACTATGCTATGCAGTGTACTGGCAGTTACACCATGCTATGCAGTGTACTGGCAGTTATACTATGCTCTGCAGTGTATTGGCAGTTATACTATGCTATGCAGTGTATTGGCAGTTATGCTATGCAGTGTATTGGCAGTTACACTATGCTATGCAGTGTATTGGAAGTTATACTATGCTATGCAGTGTATTGGCAGTTATACCATGCTATGCAGTGTACTGGCAGTTACACTATGCTATGCAGTGTATTGGCAGGTATACCATGCTATGCAGTGTATTGGCAGTTATACCATGCTATGCAGTGTATTGGCAGTTATACCATGCTATGCAGTGTATTGGCAGGTATACTATGCTATGCAGTGTACTGGCAGTTACACCATGCTATGAAGCGTATTGGCAGTTGCGTATTGGCAGTTATACCATGCTATGCAGCGTATTGGCAGTTATACCATGCTATGCAGTGTATTGGCAGTTATACCATGCTATGCAGTGTATTGGCAGTTATACCATGCTATGCAGTGTATTGGCAGGTATACTATGCTATGCAGTGTACTGGCAGTTACACCATGCTATGCAGTGTACTGGCAGTTATACTATGCTCTGCAGTGTAGTTATACTATGCTATGCAGTGTATTGGCAGTTATGCTATGCATTGTATTGGCAGTTATACTATGCTATGCAGTGTATTGGCAGTTATACCATGCTATGCAGTGTATTGGCAGTTATACTATGCATTGTATTGGCAGTTATGCTATGCATTGTATTGGCAGTTATGCTATGCATTGTATGCGCTTTGAGTCCTATGGGAGAAAAGCGCTTTACAAATGTTATTGTATTGTATTGTATTGTATTGTTTTGGCAGTTATACTATGCTATGCAGTGTATTGGCAGTTGTACTGTGCTAAGCCGTGTATTGCCAGTTACACTATGCTATGCAGTATATTGGCAGTTATACCATGCTATGCAGTGTATTGGCAGTTATACCATGCTATGCAGTGTATTGGCAGTTATACTATGCTATGCAGTGTATTGGCAGTTATACCATGCTATGCAGTATATTGGCAGTTATACCATGCTATGCAGTCTATTGGCAGTTATACTATGCTATGCAGTGTATTGGCAGTTATACTATGCTATGCAGTGTATTGGCAGTTATACCATGCTATGCAGTATATTGGCAGTTATACCATGCTATGCAGTGTATTGGCAGTTATACTATGCTGTGTATTGGCAGTTATACCATGCTATGCAGCGTATTGGCAGTTATGCTATGCTATGCAGCGTATTGGCAGTTATACTATGCTATGCACTGTATTGGCAGTTATACCATGCTATGCAGTGTATTGGCAGTTATACTATGCTATGCAGTGTATTGGCAGTTATGCTATGCAGTGTAGTTATCCTATGCTATGCAGTGTATTGGCAGTTATACTATGCTATGCAGTGTATTGGCAGTTATACAATGCTATGCAGTGTAGTTATACTATGCTATGCAGTGTATTGGCAGTTATACCATGCTATGCAGTGTATTGGCAGTTATACTATGCTATGCAGTGTAGTTATACTATGCTATGCAGTGTATTGGCAGTTATACCATGCTGTGCAGTGTATTGGCAGTTATACTATGCTATGCAGTGTAGTTATACTATGCTATGCAGTATATTGGCAGTTATGCTATGCTATGCAGTGTATTGGCAGTTATACCATGCTATGCAGTGTAGTTACACTATGCTATGCAGTGTATTGGCAGTTACACCATGCTATGCAGCGTATTGGCAGTTATACCGTGCTATGCAGTGTATTGGCAGTTACACCATGCTATGCAGTGTACTGGCAGTTACACCATGCTATGCAGTGTACTGGCAGTTATACTATGCTATGCAGTGTATTGGCAGTTAAGTTATGCAGCGTATTGGCAGTTATACTATGCTATGCAGTGTAGTTATACTATGCTATGCAGTGTATTGGCAGTTACACCATGCTATGCAGCGTATTGGCAGTTATACTATGCTATGCAGTGTATTGGCAGTTACACCATGCTATGCAGTGTACTGGCAGTTACACCATGCTATGCAGTGTACTGGCAGTTATACTATGCTATGCAGTGTATTGGCAGTTAAGTTATGCAGCGTATTGGCAGTTATACTATGCTATGCAGTGTAGTTATACTATGCTATGCAGTGTATTGGCAGTTATACCATGCTATGCAGTGTATTGGCAGTTATACCATGCTATGCAGTGTATTGACAGTTATGCTATGCAGTTAATTGGCAGTTATACTATGCTATGCAGTGTAGTTACACTATGCTATGCAGTGTATTGGCAGTTACACTATGCTATGAAGCGTATTGGCAGTTATACCATGCTATGCAGTGTATTGGCAGTTATACTATGCTATGCAGTGTATTGGCAGTTATGCTATGCAGTGTATTGGCAGTTACACTATGCTATGCAGTGTATTGGAAGTTATACTATGCTATGCAGTGTATTGGCAGTTATACCATGCTATGCAGTGTACTGGCAGTTACACTATGCTATGCAGTGTATTGGCAGGTATACCATGCTATGCAGTGTATTGGCAGTTATACCATGCTATGCAGTGTATTGGCAGTTATACCATGCTATGCAGTGTATTGGCAGTTATACCATGCTATGCAGTGTATTGGCAGGTATACTATGCTATGCAGTGTACTGGCAGTTATACTATGCTCTGCAGTGTAGTTATACTATGCTATGCAGTGTATTGGCAGTTATGCTATGCATTGTATTGGCAGTTATACTATGCTATGCAGTGTATTGGCAGTTATACCATGCTATGCAGTGTATTGGCAGTTATACTATGCATTGTATTGGCAGTTATGCTATGCATTGTATTGGCAGTTATGCTATGCATTGTATGCGCTTTGAGTCCTATGGGAGAAAAGCGCTTTACAAATGTTATTGTATTGTATTGTATTGGCAGTTATACTATGCTATGCAGTGTATTGGCAGTTGTACTGTGCTAAGCCGTGTATTGCCAGTTACACTATGCTATGCAGTATATTGGCAGTTATACCATGCTATGCAGTGTATTGGCAGTTATACTATGCTATGCAGTGTATTGGCAGTTATACTATGCTATGCAGTATATTGGCAGTTATACCATGCTATGCAGTCTATTGGCAGTTATACTATGCTATGCAGTGTATTGGCAGTTATACTATGCTATGCAGTATATTGGCAGTTATACCATGCTATGCAGTGTATTGGCAGTTATACTATGCTGTGTATTGGCAGTTATACCATGCTATGCAGCGTATTGGCAGTTATGCTATGCTATGCAGCGTATTGGCAGTTATACTATGCTATGCACTGTATTGGCAGTTATACCATGCTATGCAGTGTATTGGCAGTTATACTATGCTATGCAGTGTATTGGCAGTTATGCTATGCAGTGTAGTTATCCTATGCTATGCAGTGTATTGGCAGTTATACTATGCTATGCAGTGTATTGGCAGTTATACAATGCTATGCAGTGTAGTTATACTATGCTATGCAGTGTATTGGCAGTTATACTATGCTATGCAGTGTATTGGCAGTTATACCATGCTATGCAGTGTATTGGCAGTTATACTATGCTATGCAGTGTAGTTATACTATGCTATGCAGTGTATTGGCAGTTATACCATGCTATGCAGTGTATTGGCAGTTATACCATGCTATGCAGTGTATTGGCAGTTATACCATGCTCTGCAGCGTATTGGCAGTTACGCTATGCTATGCAGTGTTTTGGCAGTTATGCTATGCATTGTATTGGCAGTTATACTATGCTATGCAGTGTATTGGCAGTTGCACTATGCTATGCAGTGTATTGGCAGTTATACTATGCTATGCAGTGTATTGCCAGTTATACTGTGCTATGCCGTGTATTGCCAGTTACACTATGCTATGCAGTGTATTGGCAGTTATACTATGCTATGCAGTGTATTGGCAGTTATACCATGCTATGCAGTCTATTGGCAGTTATACTATGCTATGCAGTGTATTGGCAGTTATACTATGCTATGCAGTATATTGGCAGTTATACCATGCTATGCAGTGTATTGGCAGTTATACTATGCTGTGTATTGGCAGTTATACCATGCTATGCAGCGTATTGGCAGTTATGCTATGCTATGCAGCGTATTGGCAGTTATACTATGCTATGCACTGTATTGGCAGTTATACCATGCTATGCAGTGTATTGGCAGTTATACTATGCTATGCAGTGTATTGGCAGTTATGCTATGCAGTGTAGTTATCCTATGCTATGCAGTGTATTGGCAGTTATACTATGCTATGCAGTGTATTGGCAGTTATACAATGCTATGCAGTGTAGTTATACTATGCTATGCAGTGTATTGGCAGTTATACTATGCTATGCAGTGTATTGGCAGTTATACCATGCTATGCAGTGTATTGGCAGTTATACTATGCTATGCAGTGTAGTTATACTATGCTATGCAGTGTATCGGCAGTTATACCATGCTATGCAGTGTATTGGCAGTTATACCATGCTATGCAGTGTATTGGCAGTTATACCATGCTCTGCAGCGGATTGGCAGTTACGCTATGCTATGCAGTGTTTTGGCAGTTATGCTATGCATTGTATTGGCAGTTATACTATGCTATGCAGTGTATTGGCAGTTATACTATGCTATGCAGTGTATTGGCAGTTATACTGTGCTATGCCGTGTATTGCCAGTTACACTATGCTATGCAGTGTATTGGCAGTTATACTATGCTATGCAGTGTATTGGCAGCTATACCATGCTATGCAGCGTATTGGCAGTTATGCTATGCCGCGTATTGGCAGTTATACCATGCTATGCAGTGTATTGGCAGTTATACCATGCTATGCAGTGTATTGGCAGTTATACTATGCTGTGTATTGGCAGTTATACCATGCTATGCAGCGTATTGGCAGTTATGCTATGCTATGCAGCGTATTGGCAGTTATAGTATGCTATGCAGTGTATTGGCAGTTACACTATGCTATGCAGTGTATTGGCAGTTATACCATGCTATGCAGCGTATTGGCAGTTATGCCATGCTATGCAGTGTATTGGCAGTTATACTATATTTCATATGCAGTATATTGGCAGTTATACCATGCTATGTAGCGTATTGGCAGTTATGTTATGCAGCGTATTGGCAGTTAACTATGCTATGCAGTGTATTGGCAGTTATACTATGCTATGCAGTGTATTGACAGTTATACTATGCTATGCAGTGTATTGGCAGTTATACCACGCTATGCAGTGTATTGGCAGGTATGCTATGCTATGCAGTGTATTGGCAGTTATACCACGCTATGCAGTGTATTGGCAGTTATACCATGCTATGCAGTGTACTGGCAGTTACACCATGCTATGCAGTGTATTGTCAGTTATACTATGCTATGCAGTGTATTGCCAGTTATACTGTGCTATGCCGTGTATTGCCAGTTACACTATGCTATGCAGTATATTGGAAGTTATACTATGTTATGCAGTGTATTGGCAGTTATGCCATGCTATGCAGTATATTGGCAGTTATGCTATGCAGCGTATTGGCAGTTATACTATATTTCATATGCAGTGTATTGGCAGTTATACCATGCTATGCAGCGTATTGGCAGTTATGTTACGCAGCGTATTGGCAGTTATACTATGCTATGCAGTGTATTGGCAGTTATACTATGCTATGTAGTGTATTGGCAGTTATACCATGCTATACAGTGTATTGGCAGTTATACCATGCTATGCAGTGTATTGGCAGTTATACCATGCTATGCAGTGTATTGCCAGTTACACTATGCTATGCAGTGTATTGGCAGTTATACAATGCTATGCAGTGTATTGGCAGTTATACAATGCTATGCAGTGTATTGCCAGTTACACTATGCTATGCAGTGTATTGCCAGTTATACAATGCTATGCAGTGTATTGGCAGTTATACAATGCTATGCAGTGTATTGCCAGGTACACTATGCTTCAAATCTCAAATTCAAAATAAAAATAAAAAATTGCACCAAAACAGCAGACTGAGAACAACATCCCATGCTGTGAAACTGTTAAAGAAACACCAAGCCTTTTCAGTTCTGCTGAGTCGATTTTTAGTCTGGAGGTTCACTTTAACGTGTCATGCTGGCAACTCAACTCAACTTTTACTACAGATATACGGAGTGACGGGGAATTCATCTACTATAAAGGATAAAATCTAGTTTCACCCAGTCACAGGACAAAAAACAATATATAAATACAGGTAGTCCTCGGTTAACGAACGAGATAGGGACTGTAGCCAGGTTCCTTCTTAACCTGAACCTGTCCATAAGTTGGAACACTGTGCCATCTCCGTCCCCTGTACCTCCTCTGTACCTCCAGTGTCCCCCTCTGCCCTCTGTACCTCCAGTGTCCCCCTCTGTGTCACCTCTGCCCCTGTACCTGGTTATAGAAGTGTAAATGACATTTTTTTTCTTTGAATTCCAAGTCCAATTTGAAAACATTTTTTTGACTTGTTCCCATGGAAACCGAGAATCCATGCCATTCATATCGGTGAATCGTTCGTAAGTCGGGGACTACCTGTAAATATTAATAGCAGATAAATTGTAAAAGCCCCGAAACTTCTGACACTGTCATGTGATTAGCGCTTGCACGGGGGCAGGCATGGGCTGACTGCAGTATACTGGGGGTTCCCAGTTGGCAAGAACGCCCCTTCAACTATAATCAGCCACATTAGAAAAGAAAATCAGACACTGAGAGAGATTCCTGCAAGTCTGAGCACATTTTATTTGTACAAGGACAAACGGGACATATTACAAAATACTCAGATGAAAATTCATATCCACAGCATGTGAGGGAGACACAGAGACACACACAAAAAAAGGGAGTTTATAGCAGACCGACCTTTCACGGGGGTCCACCCAGAGCCCCCAACTCTGCACGTAATACTGCCGAACAACATGTGAGGATTCCTCTTTATTCATTTAGAAAAAAATATATATATTTATTTACACGACAAAGTACGAGACAGTTGCACAAGTCCACTGCGTGTGATGGTGAGAGAGGGGGGGTTGTAGCCTTAAGACATCGGTTTAAGGTGGACCCACCCACACCCAATCCCATGTTGTCCCCCCCTCCCCCAAGAAAGCTTTGGGGCTTTTCTACAAAAGTATTCCCAAAACAATGTTTGACATCTGCTTCATCATTTAATATGTTGAGAGTTCTTCAGAATTAAAGACATCTGTTTAAGATTCATACATCATGTTCAGATCTGATATACCCAAGCTTTTTCTGTACACTTAAAGGATACCTGAAGTGACATGTGACATGAGATAGACATGGGTATGTACAGTGCCTAGCACACAAATAACTAGGCTGTCTTCCTTTTTTTTCTTTCTCTGCCTGAAAGAGTTAAATATCAGGTATGGAAGTGGCTGACCCAGTCCTGACTCAGACAGGAAGTGACTACAGTGTGACCCTCACTGATAAGAAATTCCAACTATAAAACGCTTTCCTAGAAGAAAATGGCTTCTGAAAGCAGGAAAGAGGTAAAAAGTCTGTCTGAGTCAGGACTGAGTCAGCCACTTACATACCTGATATGTAACTCTTTCAGGCAGAGAAAGAAAAAAAGGAATACAGCCTAGTTATTTGTGTGCTAGGCACTGTACATACACATGTCTATCTCATCATGTCACATGTCACTTCGGGTATCCTTTAAAGGGAACCAGATAAAGAAGATATAGGGTGAATTTATACTTACCTGGGGCTTCCTCCAGCCCAATGCGGTGTGTGGGCTCCCTTGCCCTCCTCTCTGTTCACTGTATATCTCTCTCACTAATCTGGCTGGGCATGCGTAGAAGTGCACGACTGGCATAACATTGCGTAACATTCAACGAATATTGGTTAAACCATACTTAAAGACTGCCAACAAACCGCAACGTTTACACCAACTATCATGGTGGATAACCTTGCGATCGATCGTTCAAATTTTTGCTTAAAGTGGATCCGAAATAAACTTTTACTCATTGCATAGTTGTGTTCCTTTCATATAGTTTATAGGGCATTCCTCAAGCTAAATTCCTTTTTAGTTTTGTTTTAATACTCTAATTCCATATAAATGAAACAAGCCACGCCCACAGCTTTTCAGAGTGCATTGGCATTTTCAGACAGTAGCAAGGGCTTATGGGAGCTCAGTGTGGGCAGGAGGAGGGGGAGGTATTACTAGCCAGATATTTCAGAGGCAGAGGGGAGGAGGGGGAATTAGGTTTTCACAGGCTGAGGGCTGGAGATGCATATTAGCTTGCCTGTGTATAATGTTTACAAACAACATGGCTGCTATCATTGTATCACAGGAAGAAGCAATCATATTCTATTGAAGCTGTTTGCAGCTAGATTTGCTGTGTAAACCATCTAAACTTGAGATAAGATATATAGACAAGTTACTTGTTATAGTTAGTTTCTCGGATCCGCTTTAAAGAGGAACTCCAGTGAAAATAATGTAGTAAAAAAAGTGCTTCATTTTTTACAATAATTATGTATAAATGATTTAGTCAGTGTTTGCTCATTGTAAAATCTTTCCTCTCCCAGATTCACATTCTGACATGTATTACATGGTGACATTTTTACTGTGGATAGGTTATGTAGCTGCTCCTAGCTGTTTTGGCTGTTAGAGACAGCTGTAAACAGCTATTTCCTGTCTGTGAACATTGTTATATTGCGGCAGTTTGCCCAGAGTACCGCGGTCCCAGAGCTTCTTGTGGGAGGGGTTTCAGCACAAAATCAGTCATACAGCGCCCCCTGATTGTCTGTTTGTGAAAATCATTATATTTCTCATGTAAAAGGGGGCATTAGCTACTGATAAAGTAGTATAAAGTTCAATTCTAGGTTGGAGTTTCTCTTTAAGTCCATGGACTTGAGTGAAAATGTAAACTATCGTTTTAACGATTGTTCACCTCCTACCATTTTGTGATAATGGAAGCTGGATAGGGGAACAATCGTTCAGTGGCGGAGTTCCCTGTCCCTTCCTTCTGTGTGTACTTTAGCTTTACAGCGTAAGTGTTCTCACATAAATACGTTTTATAATTGTGTCATGGCTCCTCCAGTACCTGTGGTTACTCTGTGCTTACACTGATAGTAAACTAGCTATAGGGTGATCCCTGTTTGCATCATCACCAGTAGAGCCCCTGATACTTCTGCAGGCAGAAGCAGTAGAGTCTGCCGTGACTGGGAGGTGCTATATGGGGGACAAGTAATATGCATACACAATACTCCTCTAAAGTCCTTCCTCCCCAATGTGGAGTGGATCTTTCAAACATAAGTGCTTTAATATAAATAAAATATGTTGGCTTTATCATTTCTCAAAACGAAAAGTCGAAATGACCATCAACCAATTGATCTACCTGCTTCCTAACTGCCCACAAACAAACCTGCAGCTTATGCCTAGGGTGTGTCTGGGATTATTTCAGGCATGGTTAAAGGATACCCGAAGTGACATGTGACATGATGAGATAGACATGGGTATGTACAGTGCCTAGCACACAAATAACTAGGCTGTGTTCCTTTTTTCCTTCTCTGCCTGAAAGAGTTAAATATCAGGTATGTAAGTGGCTGACTCAGTCCTGACTCAGACAGGAAGTGACTACAGTGTGACCCTCACTGATAAGAAATTCCCCTTTTTACCTCTTTCCTGCTCTCAGAAGCCATTTTCGGCTAGGAAAGTGTTTTATAGTTGGAGTTTCTTATCAGTGAAGGTCACAGTGTAGTCACTTCCTGTCTGAGTCAGGACTGAGGCAGCCACTGACATACCTAATATTTAACTCTTTCAGAGGAAGAAAGAAAAAAAGGAACACAGCCTAGTTATTTGTGTGCTAGGCACTGTACATACACATGTCTATCTCATCATGTCACTTTGGGTATCCTTTAACCCCCTTGCCTGTACGCAGTTTCTGAGGCTTTGCCCCCCAATTTTTATTTTTTAAAGCTTTAGCTAGCATTTCGCTAGCTAAGCGTATGGCCAAAGTTGCTCCGGTCCACCCCATGCCGCCGGCTATACGTACCTCGCCACGATACCACGAAAAGCGCAGTTTCCCGATCGGCTTCCGGCATTGCTATGGCGACGATCGGAGATGACGTCGTGACGTCATCGCGAAGCCTGGGCAGCTGCGCCGGCATGGGAACGCTGGGGGGTAAGTATAACGGAGGCTATTGCGGGCGATCGCGGGGGACCGGAGCAACTTTGTGCATACGCTTAGCTAGCAAACCGCTAACTAAAGCGTAATGCACAGATTTAAAAAAAAACAAAAACGTCCTGGGGTCATGTGATCCTCCGTGGCGGCTATCCCGTATCTAGTACGGGGTTACCGCTAAGGAGGTTAAGCATGTCCATTAAGTGCAGAAACTTAAGAGAGATTGATTACTTACAATAAAGTGCATTGGAACCAAGTCCTAGCCCTGGAATCCTGGTCCCCAAGTCATCCCAGATAGTTTAAGTGAACGTTAATGTATATACAGTGTGTAGTGTATAATGCACAACTATTTACACCGTGTCAATTAAAAAATGTGCTAGCCTGTAAGTGTTTCTCTACATTACATAGGATAAGGTAAGAGTTATGGTGGCACTTCTAAACAATGGATTCACTACCTGGGTTTAACCTAACCTCACGTCATCAATTGCATCATAACATACTGAAATCAGTGTGCTCCAAAGGAGTAGCTCAGGCAGTTGGCTGTGCTGTCTTACCAGGAACAATGGAGTTCATTAGTTTGGCATTTAGGACTGCCGATAGGCCAACAAAGACTAAATATGGCCATTTTCTATTCCATCGTGGTACGTTACGGTAAATACCCTTTCTGCAAAGTGTTTCAGTTATCTCTAGTGATGACCACGTCTAGGAGAACTCATGGTGAAACATGTGATTTCTTTGATCAGCTGATAGATCTGAAAGCTCTCATTCGCTGTGATCACATCCTGATTTAGCACATGATCACGATTAGCAAATCAGAGACTTGCATATCTATCACCTGACCAAACCGATCACATGCTTCTCCATGAGATCTCCTAGACACGCCCATCACTAGATATGTCTAACAAGATGGCTCCATTCCATAACAAAATGGCCGCTCCAACCTCATGTCGGCTAAACTATAGTTTCGTACTGCTTTGAAATAAACAAACTTTAGTGTTTCTCACCATCACTTAGGCAATACTCACACATTCAATCTCAACATATTAAATATGAGCTTGGTTGCCAATAGACTGCATCGCTTATTAAATAAGGCAGCGCAGAAAGCAACAGAAACAAGTAAAAAGTATTAACCCATAGCAACCAATCAGATTGTCTCTTAGTGTAGTCAGGTAAATGAACGATGGTTGGTGGCTACGGGCTAGGATACCGCTGCTGGCCCTACTCAATAAGCCAGTTGACGTTGGACTTCCAGGAGTCTGATATTTTGGCCAAGTAAATGTTAAGCAGAGAGGTGCTAATCCTGGGTACCCGGCTGATGCCACTAAAAAGCAAAGACCTCTCTAGCCAAAATGTACATATTTCTCTATTTTGGGTGGAATTCGGGTTAGGTTCAGTTCCCCAGTATTTCTGTGCACATTGGTGAATCGGCCATAGAAATACATTATGAACTTGAACATGACACCAGTTAAATGTATACCTGCCACTAGAGAACTATGGAGGCCGCCATGTTGTCCTCCGCCTACATAAGCTAACTTGTGGTTAAAATGCTTTTCTCCTGACTATAATTATTATATATCTCTATAGTGTCAGGACTCTTCTTCTGTGCTGGCTTATCTCCTGACTATAATGCTTAAAGGACAAGCAAGCAGTGATGGGCTCACGAGTATTAACGAGCAGCTAACCACTAACAATCATGATTTAAATGAGGCTTAATTGCCTCAGGTGTGCGGTGGGGAAATAAGGGGTTATTTACCCATAAGTCAAGGTATAGTGTGCACTCCAAATAGCTTGCACGTGTCCTATTGGACGCGCTGCAGGCCTCATCATGACACACTTCCTCCTTCCGGCTTGAAGGAGGAAGTGTGCATAGTGCGGTATAGTGTGCTCCAAATAGCTTGCACGTGTCCTATTGGACGCGTTGCAAGCCTCACCATGACACACTTCCTCCTTTTGGCTTGAAGGAGGAAGTGCGCATAGTGCGGTATAGTGTGCGCTCCAAATAGCTTGCACGTGTCCTTGGAAGTGCGCATAGTGCGGTATAGTGTGCGCTTCAAATAGCTTGCACGTGTCCTATTGGACGCATTGTCCAATAGGACACGTGCAAGCTATTTGGAGCGCACACTATACTGCGACTTATGGGTAAATAACCCCTTATTTCCCCGCCGCACACCTGAGGCAATTAAGCCTCATTTAAATCACAAATTCGAGTGGTTAGCCACTCGTTAATACTCATGAGGCCATGTCTGCAAGCGAGGCGACAAAATAAATCTATCTTTACTTGCCAGGGGCTCCTTCCAGCCCAGAGACGTCACATGTGTCCATTGCCACAGCTCTGGTCTTCTCCCGAGTCCTGCCCTCAGCCTCTAAAGTATCGCTGACCCCCGACGGGTCAACATCTTCTACGCATGCGCTCACGTCATCAGGAATGGCGTGGGCACACGTATGCGCAGAAGACGCCGACCTGTCAGGGGTTGGCAATATTTCAGAGGCTGCCGGTGGGACCCGGGACAAGACCGGAGCTGCGGCGTGGGACACACACAACTTCTACGACTTGTATTTTTCGTGCGACGGACTGCAGGACTTGGCCGCATTTAAAACAAGTACGTCGTTCAAACAAACGTTGTACTTACATGGCCAACTGCACGATATCAGCTTAACAGTCATCGTGTGAGTTGATCCGCTGGAGGGATCGGGCAAACCGACTTATCAGTGGCTTGTCTAGTCGTTTGCCACTCATACACACGCCGGATTGTCGTCCAATAGACCAAAATCAGAAGACAATCAGGCGGTTGGGTTAAGCGTATGTAGGGGTTAAGAGCCACTGCACTGAAACATGGACACACATCAGGTGTTCTCAAATTCTTCTGATTTTCCTGATCTGCATAAGTTCTCCCAGAAGAACGATTCATCATTACAACTAGAAATAGTGATTTTTCTTTTTAGAAGGAAATAAAACATGGCAGCATCCATATCTCTCTAACGACAGGCGTAGTAGCTGATGGTGCCTTGCCAATGGTGGAAGCAGATCTCCCTGCTAGCACCCTAAACAGCAATAGACACAGGACGGTAGACCGGACCCTGCCTCTACTCCACCCATAGTAGAGAAATCTGCTTTGAGTGAAGTTCATTAAGGAGCTGACTTGCATAGCAGTCAAACAGTGTCAGTATTAACATAATATATGATTTTGAGGGAAAAGGAAAGGTCATTTTAAGGACACATGGGAACATTACATGTTTCAATATTACACAACTTTTTTTTTTTCTTTATGACTGTGAAATACTTCTGTACACAATGTAGATATCTCAGTTTGGTCCTTGGTGGGTTCGAATTTTCCACTGATACATGTATGACCTGTGTGTATATGTTCACATTAACACAGATGGACAAGAAACCCTTTGTTAAAATACAAACGTCGTCAATTTTGCGCAGTGGTACAAAGAAATAAGATGCACATATACACACATACATACAGACAGATAGTGGGACATTTAGGCATGTTCCTCTCATCTTGACAAGAGATTATTTTTTTTTTTCTGTTACCATATGAAATGTTAGTGTCGGGGGAAGATTTCAATCAGGTAAAACTGAAAGTAGAGGCATAATCTGGCACATCAACGTTATAATGTACTTAGCTCAGACAGTCAAGTCACTTCCTGAAACATAAGGATTGAGAGATATTCTGCAAAAACACAGATTGTGTAAAGCGTACTTATCAAGCATACGTTGCGGGAAGACAGTTTGTTGACTGAAACAAAAAACTGTTAAAACTTCAGGCTATCCATTTTAAAAAAAGGAAATGACATCAGGACTCCAGCCAATCACTTCAGGAGAAGGAAGTGACATCAAAAGTCCAACCAAACAATTCATGAGGAGGAAGTAATATGAGAACCCCAACCTATCATTTTATGAAGAGGAAGAGACATTGACACAGTAAACTGAATTGAGGCACAATCACATGATCGCAATCGACCACTCAGAGTCTTACAATTCACTCCCTCACCTGATCAAAACAATAACAAGCTTGTTCATGACTTTCCCTTGATGAGTTTATGTAGAATAATTGAATCATTTATAATTACCCTGCAAGTGATCCTGAGAATTAATCAGTTATGTCTGATAGAAATAATAACTGACGATGATGAGGTGCCCTACCGATCATACAATACCTGGAATGAATAGCAGCTGCAGATTAAAGGAATACTGTAGGGGGTCGAGTTGAACTTACCTGGAGCTTCGAATGGTCCCCCGCAGACATCCTGTGCCCGCGCAGCCACTTCCCAATACTCCGGCCCCGCCTCCGGTTCACTTCTGGAATTTCAGACTTTAAAGTCGGAAAACCACTGCGCCTGCACGTCTGCGCCCTTGTTCCCGCTGACGTCATCAGGAGTGTATTGGGCAGGCCCAGTACGGTCTGCACTTGTGCAGTAAGCTCCTGGTGACGTCAGTGGGAGCGAGGACACGGCTGGGCAGGCGCAGTGGTTTTCCGACTGTAAAGTTGGAAATTCCAGAAGTGAACAAGAGGTGTGGACCGGAGCATCGGTGAGTGGCTGTGCGGGCACAGGACGTCTGCGGGGGACCATTAGAAGCCCTGGGTAAGTTCAAGAATTTTCCCCCCGACCCCCCTACAGTAGTCCTTTAAGAAACATTAAAATATTCAGTGCTACAGCTCAAAGGAACATATATTAAAAACGCAAGGATCATCCATGTGTAAGTATTTATAATGTCACATTGATATTGTGCTTTATCTAGTGGTATGCTGTAAGGAACGTTGCTATATAGCATTGACTGCTATTATAATTATTTAAGACTTTCCATGGGCAAACATGAATTGCCTAAACACAACTATGTATTTTTCTCAATATATGTCTATAAAGTCAGTGTTTATATAGATCAGGATGCCCATTGTGTAGATAGTGATCTACCGGAAGGTTTCAAAGGACTTCTTGGTAGATCCCACACCACCCTCCTGAGTGACGTACGCATCGTACTCTCGTCCCTTTGACATGAGCTTAGTGCTGTATGCTGTCCTGAAGCTTTGCACAGCAGTGTAGAGGACTATAATGTTGTATGGTGGGGAGCCATACATTTAGAAGCATTATGTGCTACTGCTGGTTACACTTTTGCCAGACAATGAGCATGATATTGTAAGCATAATATTGTGACTCTATTCGGTCAAGAACTGTTCTATGTGGTTTACTGAGAAGGACTTTTTGATATGCATCTAATTGACTGGGTACTTGTGGTACTGATGGATTGGCACTGTGCATGTGCTGCAGTTGTGGCTGCCATTTGTAGGTAGATTCTACCTAGTAGATCATTTTTAGTTACTAATCACAAGCTAAAAAGTGTGGGCACCTCCGATATAGATCTCCTGTCCAATGTCATGTCCTGCAGCTCTACTGCAAGATATCATGCAGTGACAGTAAAACAAAAGGGCATGGCATGAAGGATAGTGAGCTTGCCTAGCAACACTAGGGTCCCCAGGACACAATGCATGAAGTTTGTATAATCGACCCTCCACGCATACGGACATAAGGCAATGACCATGGAAGGGATTCGATTCTGAGTTCCTCTGAAAGTCAATTTAGCTCTATAAAGTGCTGCTGAAGTTGTCCTTATACACACTAACAATAAGTAACAGCGTCCAGACATTACAGCGTGTGAAACAAAGCAGTGCTCCTTACCCGGGTTACATTGCTGTGACCTTACAAGAAAGGAATTGACTGAGGCAATTGGCCTATTTTAGTCCAGCAAAATAGCAATATGAGGTCTGTTAATAAAGAACTTGGAATACGACTGGAGTACGGGATCAGGGGTTAATATACCTAATTAAACTATAATTTGCATTGTTAATCTGCCAACTGCACACTTGACAAGACAAAAGACACCAACATTGACAGGATGCCTAATTCAACATACCAAGTACTGATTAGCTAAGGAGACAACTTTCACCATTCCACCCCAAGTCACACATAATCTCGTGTTTAAGCAGAGGTATCTCAATCCTGGACCAATTCAATTGTATTTGTTTTTGAATGAAAAATAGGTTTTCTCTGTTTGTAAAACTACACTTAGGTTTTTGTAGAAAAAGTTGCTGCAAAGTTCCTGTGACAGTCTCCTCCCCTTGGTGTCCGTACGGTTGTCCCCTTTTGGAGCAACGTGCAGTGGAGTGAGGAGGTCACTAGAGAAACTTGTTTTGGTTCTGAACAACGATGAGAAATGTAGTTGTAATTATATACATAACCTGCTACTCAATCTTCCAAAAAACAGCTAACAAGTTTTACACAGATGGAGAAAACTACAACAGGAAGTCCTCTATTTGTCTTGAAATGACTTGAGTGTCTTCCCTTTTGAAACACGATTTTGGATCAGATCAATAGATAACAGCTGCATCAACTTTCATTGCATTCTGTAGTCACTTGAGCGACATAAATATCAGGTTCATTTTCGGGCAGGTGAGAAAATAAAACCGGCCATAGTAAATGTAGGAATTCAGCTTGGTTATTACTATTAATAATAATAATTGGTTATTTTTTAAAGTGCGCCCATTGCTTACACAGTCTGGATGCTGCCACCTTGAGGCCTGAATAGGTAATACAGCCATTTCGATTCATTCCTTCATTCACTAGAAACCAGTAGTTCTTTTAAAGTTTATCAGTAGTTACACACATAAGTATCTGATTGCTTCCCAAGGCTAAAAAAAACTAAACTGGACCGCGTATCTCAAAACCTATGAATTCTGGACACAGAGCACTGGCCAGTGCAGTAGTGCATCTCCAATCCACACTGGCAGTTGTAAATGATGTCATTTCCTGTTTCCCGAGCAAGGTAGGTGTAAACAACGGGATGGAACAACTGCAGCCTTTGGCTTTGCTACTAACTAGCAGAAGCCTTGCGTTCAGCCACAGCAAATCTTGCCGTTTAGTTTACACTGCCAGTGTGAACAGAAGGGTGTTTAGGCTTCAATGGGTGTCCTCGGTAGGGGGTGCAATTTAGTTTTTGATGCATGTTTGGGAGCTTACAGATAAATGTATTAATGTGCGTAAGTACAGTAAGGAACACAGAAACAGGTCATAATACATACCTCTCAATATAAACATATCAACATAAGACCAACCCTCAAACCAACCTAGTACCACCACATATTGACCGTCATTTGTCGATCTTGATCATTTCGGCAAACCCCACCATCTTTTGGGTCTCAAAAATCAAGCCCAGGTGAACGGAAGGAACTGGGAGGTATGCATTACCAACATCTAAAGACATTTCCCACAAAGGCTTTGGTATTGGGCACATCCTTGTCTTGACATGCTTTCAGAATGGCGGCTTCTACTCTGTGTAGAGCAGGTCCACTTTTAAGTCATGGGGCAGAAGAACGAGAAGGAGCCCGTGCAGATATCAGTGGTGTGAGAGGCACAAGTCAATAAAACAACAGTAGCATTACTGGACTCAGCAGCAGAGACGGGGGGGTGTAGGCTTAGAGTGCGGGGTCCCAAGGACAGGGAGGGTGGGTGTGCTAGTCTTGCCCGCTTGGACACAGGACATCTGACCCATTCAAATTTTCTTGTGTTTTTGTTTTCCATGTTTTTTTTCTGTTTCTTGGTTTTAATAGAAAAAATAAACAGATCACCATAACAAAAAACTAAGAAAGGAAAATAAAAAAAGGATTGTGGTGTGTGGAGTCCAAAGAAAGGGAAGATCAGGGAGCTGGCTCCTCTTCCATGGGCTCTTCCAATGGTCTGTAATGAGACAGTAGTGAAGTAAGACAAGGTTACATCTCATCTTCCATCAGCTCCTTGTAAAATGACTGGATAGTAGCAAGTTGAGCAAGCCTGACTGAGGTAGGAAGACTACACTGGGGCAGGAGCTTCGAATGTCAAAGTCCCCACCATGCAACTAGTGCCTAGTCAGGGAAGACTCAAGTTGTGACTAACATGGCTACTGGATTTGATGACCATGGACATAGTTATCTACACAGTCCAGGATCATGGACTCCAGCAGTAGTTTTGCAAGAGTTTATACAATGAAGCAATGACCACAATTTACTGTACTTTATAAGTTATGGGAAGACGCCTTTGAGCAGACTTAGGAGAGATGTGTTCAAACCAGGCCATCTTCCAAGCTTGCCACTCCCCATGTTCGACTGACCCAAACAGGAGAGATTTGAGTGACAGCTCAGCCAGGCCACTCTCTCATATCCTGGTACCCAATGACCCTACTGAAGAAGGGCTCCGTAGATAGTCTGAGGGAGGGTCTGATCATGACAGTGCTAATGAAAGTGGTATAGGGTCATGAGTCCCAATGTCTTGAAGCAGTAGGATTAGCCATACTATGCCAGGGGAAAAAAAACACAAAGGAATATATTATAGATAAAAAGAACTCCCAGCATGCAACTGTTTGGCACAGACTATAAAAGGGCCAGTGCTCCTAAAGGGGCCCATGCATCTAACGATTTTCCCGCCGATATACAGCAAATTCGATCACTGTGATCGAATCTGCTGTGAAATCGTTGTGCAAACGCTGACAGAACGATCGATTTACGTCCAAAATCAATCGTTCCCGTCGATGCCTCTGTGCGGAACATTTTTCTCGATCGCGGGTCGGGAGTGCGTTGATAGCGGCGTATGAATGCCTGACGACCGACGCTAGCGGCAATACATTACCTGCTCCGGCCGGTGCGTATCCTCGCTGTCACCGCTGTCTTCTTCTCCGCTGGGTTCCGTGTTCCGGTCCGGCTGCCTTCACTTCCTGTCCCGGCAGGAAGTTTAAACAGTAGAGCGCCCTCTACTGTTTAAACTTCCCCGGACAGAAAGAAGTGAAGGCAGCCGGACCGGAACACGGAACCCAGCGGAGAAGAAGACAGCGGTGACAGCGAGGATACGCACCGGCCGGAGCAGGTAATGTATAGCTGGCGGGGGGAAGGCAGCGGCAGCACCACCACAGATTGTGATCGGTTTCAGGCTGAAATTCACAATCTGTTTGCAGTAAAGGCAGCCTATCTGTTGGTCGAATCTGATGGCAAATCGACCAGTGTATGGCTACCTTAAAGTATGTGATAACTCCAAACCATAATAGCAGAAAAAGTTTTGAATGCAGGATTAGCATCTTTATCACTTAATACACTCAGACCAGTTGCTGTTGAAATTTGATTTTTATGGAGACAATCCCGCTTTAATAGCTGCTCATAAGCTTAGCTCAGCAAAACTTGGCTAGGGTTGTGTACAGGATACAGTTGAACACTTATCCAACCAACCCATTACTATTTGCTACTGATCCCATTACTTTTCCATGTTAGTGTAGGAGAATGTACAGTAACAGCCTCGTTTACCTGGAGATACAGTCTGTATTTCTCTGTTCTGTATCTACTGATAATGACGCCAATGCAGTGACAGCCTCTGCTTCTTCTACCTCGCCTTGCTGTGCTTCCAAGAGGGAGCGGCTTAGGTTTATGGTTTTCAAGGAGGTCCAGTGTTTTCCTGAGAGAGATGCAGCAATGATTTTACCACACAACCGCCACAAGAAACAACAACATAATAGTAAACTTCTCACAAATCTCCAATTTGAAACCACTCATATGGTGCAAACATACTCACCATACTTGTCGTGAGACCAGGCACTTAAAGTGGACCCACATTATAAATACCGTGTTTCCCCGAAAATAAGACACTGTCTTATATTAATTTTTGCTCTAAAAGATGTGCTAGGGCTTATTTTCAGAGGATGTCTTATTTTGGGGCAAAAACATTGGTATTTTTCCTATACAAAATGTACATACTGTATGCCATGTGCAACATACACAGAGCTTGTGGTTTGCAGATATTGGCTCTCACTTACAAGAAACTGATTCTGCTGCTCATGTGGGTAAGAGTCTATTTCTTGCAGGCAGAGAACTCTGTCAGGCTCCCCAGAGCTATGATAGGATAAGCTGTGTGTCCTGGGAAGAGGGGAAGTGCTGCTGATGCTTATCAGGACAGATCAGGAGGGCTGGCTCCACCAAAAACACAAATTGCCTGACACATATACAGGACTGTAGAACTCACATTATACTGCTGCTCTCCTGTATCCAGGCTTTGTATTGAGCGTGACTTGCTGGTGTCATGTGGGCTGCTAGCTAGGGCTTACATTCAGGGGATGTCTTATATTTCAAGCATGCTAGGAATTCCTGCTAGGGCTTATTCTCAGGGGATGTCTTACTTTAGGGGAAACACGGTACAAGATTTCAGAAATAAAATCTATTTTCTAAATTATAATAATAAATAGCAGCCTTTTTCAGCTGCATGATGGCAAATATAAAATATTTTACATTTATTGGAGGAACCCCTCCCTTCCTTTCATATTGCCGGGACAGAATCCGGCAGACTGGTGGAGGAGATAAAAAACAAAACACAGGCTGCTACTGATGATGTCACAGGGGAGGTGATCTCAGCTTGTGTGAGATTTCACATAGACCACGCCCCTGTGAGGGAGGGTAGCTGATGACAAACACACCCATGATCTAAAACCTCCTACTAAGCTCAGAAGTAATGGCTGCCACCTGTATAACCCTAGTTATGGAAAGAGAAGGGTGAAAAGCATGCACTGAAATGCTCATAGGCTTGAAGGAGTGTTTATTTATCTTTGTATGTGTCAGAGTGGTGCAGCTAAATATTTTGAATTAAAAAAATGTTTGGTTTGGGTCCGCTTTAATCCCTTGGGTGACAGTTTGGGGTCAAATGCATTATGCCTTGCAACAACAGAGCAACCACCTGACGGAGAGAAGTCTTCTGGCCAATCCGATTAGATTAATGGAATCGATCAGATTTTTGGATCGATCCCATCAATTTGATTGGATTGGTTGCAAGATTTTTGTCTTTTGGTGGTCCCAGGCAATCATTTCCGGTTGTTCATGCGGGGAGTAGTTTCTGGGCGATTGTTCAGCAAGTTGTATTGTTGGTGGCCAGCTTTAGGGATAACAGATGACTGCCACATGGGACTGGTGGCGCCTTAGCACCCTTGGCACTTGGCCATTTTCCCCCCTTATGATCACCATCCACACCCCCCCCCCCAACACACACACACACACACACACACACACACACACCTTCCAGAACCTGTATGAGTCAAAACCAACTCCAAGTACAACTCGCCCCTTTGTACTTGGAAAAATAAATTATTAAATTATTCTGATTCGGTTGCACAGGACTAAGAGCAATGGACTTGGCTGCCAATTGTTGCTGAAAGGTCCAGCGTGCCAGAACATAAAGAGTCCTCTGCAGACCTTGGGGGACACCTGTACACACGCTAGGTTCCCAGCCAAGATGACCCTAACCAGCTGCCTCACCCAAGAAAGGTCTACCTTGTGTACCGGACTTTAAACCTGAGTTTACCCTACGAACAGATGGACTCAGGTACTCTTCAACTCGACCTCATAGTTTCTCAAACAACAACAATACTTATCCTATCACTTACTCTGGATAGCAATGACTCTCTCTAGAGTGGCCAGTGCATTTTCACTGGGCCTCTGTTGCAGGACACTGTTCTCAATCGGTGGAGGCTGTGGGGGAAAAAAAGGACAAAATTAGAAAGCTACACACCAAGATTCTCTTCTATTCCACCATTTCTGGAGACACTCTCCACAATCCTCACCTCAATGCCTAACAGAGCCGACACACAAGCCTCAGAGGCATCACAGATGGCAGTTAAGTCATGACCTCCTTCTAATGCCATGACAACCCTTCCGCCTGCCAGAGCCATCAACTGAGTGGTGAGGTGACCAAAACCTGAAAGAATCAGAAGCATAGCGAAAATTATGTATGGAAAAATCGATAAGAATTTTTTTTTTTTAAATAAAATTAGTAAACTCTGTTACTATGGTCGATGAAGGGGAAGTGGCACATTTATTTTCACTGAAAGATGACTAAATGAATACAATAATAGTATTGTTTTTTTTCTATCAGTAGGGTTTATTCACAAATTCCCGGTGAAATTGCCATGCACAGACTATGCGCTGTAATTTTACCGGTATGCATGTCATCCATATAACATGCATTCCGCAAATAGCGCAACTCACGTAATGTACACAACAGGCACACTGGCAGCGTAACGCAATTACGCAAATAGCAGAATTGTGGTAGAAGACCAACACGTGCGTTGTGTGCATAACAGGAGTTAACGGCACAAATACCAGTAAAGTGCTCTGTGCTTTCTGTGCACTTTAATTTTATCTAGGTTTTGTGGATCGACTCGAATGTTCCTTAGTTTTGTGGTTTTGAGGAAAAAGATTTTGCTATGTTGGTTTCTTCCATGTTTCAGTGATAGGATGATTTAGGTGCAAAAGTTTAGGTTAACGGTTCATACAATCTAATGTTCATGGTTCCCCTGTTGGTTCTAAAGTACCCTGAACCATTTTTATGTGCCTAACTCAAAGCTTCATATTTCCATTGAATTATTTTATAGGTGTAGTATACTGCTCAAACCCCAGGTGAGGACAGTGCTGGTACCTGGAAGCTCGATCCCGATTTCACTCATAAAGAAAAGATGGTCCGTACTTGTCCGTCGTTGCTATTAGACTTAATCCAGGACGTATCCTAATAAAAACACCAGCGTCACAATTAGCTAATTGTGACGCTGGTGTTTTAATTAGGATACGTCCGGAATAAAGTCTAATAGCAACGACGGACAACTACGGACCATCTTTTCTTTATGATAATTATTTTATAATTAAGTCTCTTCAAGGATACCCAAGCCAGGGGTGGGGAGGGAGTGTAATTTAACTTACCTGGAGCTTATTCCAGCCCCCCAAGATACCATAAAAATTTATATATTTGTGTGTATTTTTTTAATGAACTGACTAAACATAATAAAACCATCACAACTTACAACAAAACTTATGCTTACATTTTGCTGTAACCGAGTATCCTCCGAGGGGGCTTTGGTGTCCTTCCACTGCATCGAAGCCCGCAGAGACCAGGACTATGTCAGGGTTGAACTCTTGTGCTATAGGCATGACCACCGTCCTGATAAATGAGGAGAAATGGTTGGCAAGACAACACATCTGGGTCATACAACAGTGCCTGGCAACACATACAATTTATCACCAACCTGCTAATGTTATAAATACTGCAACTAGGCTACAGCCCCTCAGACTACTCATTTCTCTACAGAAAAATACACTCACCGAAAGGATTATTAGGAACACCATACTAATACGGTGTATAACCCCCTTTCACCTTCAGAACTGCCTTAATTCTACATGGCATTGATGCAACAAGGTGCTGAAAGCATTCTTTAGAAATGTTGGCCCATATTGATAGGATAGCATCTTGCAGGAGATTTGTGGGATGCACATCCAGGGCACGAAGCTCCCGTTCCATCACATCCCAAAGATTCTCTATTGGGTTGAGATCTGGTGACTGTGGAGCCATTTTAGTACAGTGAGCTCATTGTCATGTTCAAGAAACCAATTTGAAATGATTTGAGCTTTGTGACATGGTGCATTATCCTGCTGGAAGTAGCCCTGCTGGAAGCAGCCATCAGAGGATGGGTACATGGTGGTCATGAAGGGATGGACATGGTCAGAAACAATGCTCAGCTAGCCCGTGGCATTTAAACGATGCCCAATTGGCACTAAGGGGCCTAAAGTGTGCCAAGAAAACATCCCCCGCACCATTACACCACCACCACCACCAACCTGCCCAGTGGTAACAAGGCATGATGGACCCATGTTCTCATTCTGTTTATGCCAAATTCTGACTCATCGATCGAGACTCATCAGACCAGGCAACATTTTTCTTCAACTGTCCAATTTTGGTGAGCTCGTGCAAATTGTAGCCTCTTTTTCCTATTTGTAGTGGAGATGAGTGGTACCCGGTGGGGTCTTCTGCTATTGTAGCCCATCTGCCTCAAGGCTGTGCGTATTGTGGCATCACAAATGCTTTGCTGCACACCTCAGTTGTAAAGAGTGGTTATTTCAGTCAACGTCGCTCTTCTATCAGCTTGAATCAGTCGGCCCATTCTGCTCTGACCTCTAGCATCAACAAGGCTTTGCCCACAGAACAACCGCATACTGGATGTTTTTCCCTTTTCACACCGTTCTTTGTAAACCCTAGAAATGGTTGTGTGTTAAAATCCCAGTAACTGAGCAGATTGTGAAATACTCAGACCGGCCCGTCTGGCACCAATAACCATGCCACGCTCAGAATTGCTTAAACCACCTTTCTTTCCCATTCTGACATTCAGTTTGGAGTTCAGGAGATTGTCTTGACCAGGACCACACCCCTAAATGCATTGAAGCAACTGCCATGTGATTGGTTGTTTATTGCATTGATAATTGCATTAATGAGAAATTGAACAGGTGTTCCTAATAATCATTTAGGTGAGTGTATATAACATTTCTAAGTATGAATTTATTTTAGTAATCAAAGGGAACCTTAACCGAAAAATTAAAAAAAAAAGTTTCACTCACCTGGAGGCGTCCTGTGCCCACACCGTCTCAAATCGATCCTCCGGTTACCCGCAGGCAGCAAGTTTCGATTTCGGCAGTGCGCTTGCGCGGCCAGAGGCGTGTGCCTATTTCGATTGTATTGTCACCGCTGTGGTTGTCCTGCACACGCGCAGTACGTATACTATGTACATAAATACGCATAACGCATCTGCGCAGGGCGGCGGGAGTGCGATCGAGTACGTGCGTGGCCACAGCCGCACAGGCACACTGGCCGGCAACTAGTCAGTCCCCGAAATCAAACTAGCTGCCTGCGGGGGACCAGAGGATCGGTTTGAGACGGCGCGGGCACAGGACATCTGCAGGGGATGAAACTTTTTTTTTTTATTATTATTATTCAGTTAAGGTTCCCTTTAAAGATGCATTTTTATTTTTTTCATTTTGACTGACCTGAAAATGAATGATTACATGTGATCAATTTACATACACCACTGACAGACAAGAGCACCTGAGCAAATAAAGGTCAATTGCACCATAAGTTTAAAATTGGGGTTTTAAGGAGGAGTTGTAGGAAAATAACAATGAATAAAAGTGCTTATTTTTTACAATATTAATTGGAACATTAATCAGTGTTTGCCCACTGTAAAATCTCTCCTCTCCCTCATATACATATATCACAGATGGTGACATCTTTAGTAGAGTTGGGCCGAACGGTTCGCCGGCGAACGTGGTTCGCGCAAACTTAGGTGGTTCGCGTGCGGGTGTCGCACGCGAACTTTTTGCGGCAAAAGTTCGCAAAAAATCGGTTCGCCCCATAATGCACCTGAGGGTCAACTTTGACCCTCTACATCACAGTCAGCAGGCCCAGTGTAGCCAATTAGGCTACACTAGCCCCTGGAGCCCCACCCCCCCTTATATAAGGCAGGCAGCGGCGGCCGTTATGGCCACTCGTGTGCCTGCATTAGTGAGAGTAGGGCGAGCTGCTGCAGTCTCTCATAGGGAAAGATTAGTTAGGCTTAACTTCTTCCTGGCTGCATACCTGTTCTGTTCAGTGAGCCCTCAGCCCACTGCATACCTGTACTGTGATCCTGCCACTCCATACCTGTTCAGTGATCATGCCACTGCATACCTGTTCAGTGATCCTGCCAGTGCATACCTGTTAATTGATCCTGCCACTGCATACCTGTTCAGTGATCCTGCCAGTGCATACCTGTTCATTGATCCTGCCACTGCATACCTGTTCATTGATCCTGCCACTGCATACCTGTTCAGTGATCCTGCCAGTGCATACCTGTTCATTGATCCTGCCACTGCATACCTGTTCAGTGAACCCGCCACTGCATACCTGTTCATTGATCCTGCCACTGCATACCTGTTCAGTGATCCTGCCAGTGCATACCTGTTCATTGATCCTGCCACTGCATACCTGTTCATTGATCCTGCCACTGCATACCTGTTCAGTGATCCTGCCAGTGCATACCTGTTCATTGATCCTGCCACTGCATACCTGTTCAGTGAACCCGCCACTGCATACCTGTTCATTGATCCTGCCACTGCATACCTGTTCAGTGATCCTGCCAGTGCATACCTGTTCATTGATCCTGCCACTGCATACCTGTTCAGTGATTCTGCCACTGCGTACCTGTTCAGTGATCCTGCCACTGCATACCTGTTCATTGATCCTGCCACTGCATACCTGTTCAGTGAACCCGCCACTGCATACCTGTTCTGTTCAGTGAACAGTTTGGTGTGTCAGTGTGAAGCAGTACCTTAATTACACTACCTGATTGATGTATACACATGCAAGATGTTTTAAAGCACTTTAGGCCTGTCATTTAGCATTCAATGTGATTTCTGCCCTTAAAACGCTGCTTTGCATCAAATCCAGATTTTTCCCGGGGACTTTTGGCATGTATCCCACTCCGCCATGCCCCCCTCCAGGTGTTAGACCCCTTGAAACATCTTTTCCATCACTTTTGTGGCCAGCATAATTTTTTTTTTTTTTCAAAGTTCGCATCCCCATTGAAGTCTATTGCGGTTCGCGAACTTTAACGCGAACCGAACCTTCCGCGAAAGTTCGCGAACCCGGTTCGCGAACCTAAAATCGGAGGTTCGGCCCAACTCTAATCTTTAGCCCTGCCAGGTGATCTCTGCGGTATGTTCGTTACTGAAAGTCTTATGTACAGAGGGAGATATTGCTTACTTGACAATTTGAAACAACTGTTATTTCACACAATGCAAAGAGGTTCGCAGAAAGCACACAGTCGGGACCATGGTCATGACATCACACTGTGGGAGGGGTTTCACTATAATATCAGCCATACAGATGTCACTGATGATCTATTCAAGAAAAGGCTGACTCAGTCGTGACTCAGACAGAAAGTGACTACAGTGTGACCCTCACTGATAAGAAATTCCAACTATAAAACGCTTTCCTAGCAGAAAATGGTTTTTGAGAGCAAAAAAGAGATAAAAAGGGGAATTTCTTATCAGTGAGGGTCACACTGTAGTCACTTCCTGTCTGAGTCAGGACTGAGTCAGCCACTTACATACCTGATATTTAACTCTTTCAGGCAGAGAAAGAAAAAAAAGGAACACAGCAGAGTTATGTGTGTGCTAGGCACTGTACATACACATGTCTATCTCTTCATGTCACATGTCACTTCGGGTATCCTTTAAAGCCCCAACTTTAAACTTTTGGTGCATTGATTGTTGATAGGGAGAGGAGCATACTTCATATTTGGATGCAAATAAAACTCGATTAAGGCCCGCACACAGGCTCGATCACCTGTGTTATAAAAACGACCGATCCCTGATAGTTCGCATTGAGCAAAGAACATCAGTACACATTTCAATGAAACTACTACAACATTAAGCTGACGATCGGATCGTTCGAGGAAGTAAAAAAAAAAAATCACAAAACACAGTGGGGGAGATTTATCAACGCATTACCGACAGTTTTTTCTTCTTAATCAGTTCTAACCATCAGGGAGAACAGTTCTGCATGATAAAAAGAACCTTCTTAAATCCTAGGTAATAGTGGCAATTTAGCATCAATTTCTAGAGCTGCACTACAGTTAAGAAAAGTGCAAATCTATCTCTAAAAACTGGCGCAGATTAAGAAGTGCTTGATAGCAGTTCTACAGATGTAGAACTGCAGGCTAGACATGATTTGTGATGTGCTCCTCCCCCCTGCTGAATTCCTCCTCAGAGCCTGCTGCTATCAATACAGCAGGTGTGTTGGTTACCTCAGCAACAGCAATTCCCCTCACACACTGCACTGCCTGAGAGACCTTCCTAGCTCCTCCTATTCTACAACAGTTTTAGAAGGAATCTGCACTATCTAATGATTTCTTAAGATGCCTGAGACAGTTCTGCACGGATTTCTAAAAACCTACCAATATTTTGTCTCAGACACTCTTGATAAATCTGGCCCAGTGAATCTCGGCAGAGAATCTGTCTGATGGTTGATTTGGCAATACATTGAGTGATTTATGGCCTGCTTAGGAATACTGAATAAATACAAATTGCTACCTTTACGTTAACCAACTCCTAACATGTACACTTTAAGAATTAAACATGGATCCATACCTAAAAGCAGCAAGATATTCAGCATCCCCAACCGGGGGGTCCACACCTCCTGTCCATGCAATGTTCACATTATACCCCACGCCACAACCGGCGCCCACCTACAACACAGAGAAATATTGCATGGTCACATGGTAGAACAATTATCACTTTCTGCACCAGATTCACAAAAGGCATCTCCAGAGATCTGAGCATCTAGTGAGGATATCATAAATCAATCAGTGAACAGAATGCGACACAGTGGTGGATGCAAAAATGCTACAAAATTAGAAGATGAGCAATTACATTCTTGTGTAGGCACCTACTGCATAAACTGGGAGTCCAACAAAAGAGTCATTCTTTCTAATTATTGTCGTGTTAAAGGACAACTGGAGTGAAGGGAATATGGAAGCTGCCATATTTATTTCCTTTTAAAGCGGACCCAAACCAAAAATTTTTTTAAAATTCACAATATGTAGTTCCACCACTCAACAAAGATAAATAAACACTCCTTCAAGCCTATGAGCATTTCAGTGCATGCTCTTCACCCTTCTCTTTTCATAACTAGGGTTATACAGGTGGCAGCCATTACTTCTGAGCTTAGTAGGAGGTTTTAGATCATGGTTGTGTTTGTCATCAGCTACCCTCCCTCACAGGGGCATGGTCTATGTGAAATCTCACACAAGCCGAGATCACCTCCCCTGTGACATCATCAGTAGCAGCCTGTGTTTTGTTTTTTTATCTCCTCCACCAGTCTGCCGGATTCTGTCCCGGCAATATGAAAGGAAGGGAGGGGTTCCTCCAATAAATATAAAATATTTTATATTTGTCTTCATGAAGCTGAAAAAGGCTGATATTTATTATTATAATTTAGAAAATAGATTTTATTTCTGAAATCTTGTATTTTTAATTTGGGTCCACTTTAAACAATACCAGTTGCCTGACAGCCCTGCTGGTCTATTTGGCTGCAGTAGTGTATGGATCACACCAGAAACAAGCATGCAGCTAATCTGGTCAGATCTGACAATGGCCTCAATTCACTAAGCTTATCTCCTGTCTTTAATAACGTTTCTAGAGTTTCACCATGGTGACGAGACATGTAGTATTCAGGAAACATTTTACCTCAGGTAAACCTAAAGTTAACTCTTATGTCTTTAAGTTAAGAGGAGATCTCTAAAGTTAACTCTTTAATCCTTAAAATAACTCCAGAATTCTAAAGTTAAAGATAGGCTGTTAATTAACTGCATGTGAAAAAAACTACAGAGGAGGTAACTTAAGGAATGGAGAGATAAGATAACTCTCTCACAGTGAAAACTTATCTCTACACCTTAATACGGCAAGATTGATGTGTGCAGGTAAGTTTTCTCTTGCCTTATTATCTCCAGCATGATCTTAGTGAATTGAGGCCAATGCCAGAAACACCTGATCTGCTGCATGCTTGTTCAGGGTCTGTGGCTAAGAGTAATAGATGCAGAGGATCAACAGGACAGCCAGGCAACTGGTATTGCTTAAAAGGTAATAAATATGGCAGCCTCCATATCAATCTCACTTCAGTTGTCCTTTAAAGGAGAGGGAGAACCAGACTACATAAATTGGAACAATTTCATGCGAGGTAATTTACCTCACACAGTAGCGGTTTGGACACACCATGATGGATGATTTTACCAGTTGTTCCGCGGCATCCTGAAGCAGAAATCTAAAGACAGGACAGTTTGTTGGGGCGAGTGAGGTGGGACACTGGCCAGGGCGCTCTTCACGAGGGAAGAACATGGGGGCGCCATACAGGGCTGGATTTACCATAAGGCACTGGAGGCACTTGCCTACAGGCGCCTGATGATGGAAAGGTGGCTCACTTCCCTCTCCGAGCGCCTCTCTCCCTCCTTCCCTATGTAGAGTCCTTATGAGAGTGTAAGTGAGAGGTTACTCACCCTGCTCTCCTCATTGCAATAACAAGATCTCCCTTTAGCCAGGGACACCTCTAGCTACCTAATACTTGGGGGCACCTCTAGCTACTTAGTTTTAAGTAGCCAGAGATACCCTCAATCTTAAGGGGCAGCTGTAGCTACCTTTGACGGACGAGGGAAGTAAGGGAGAAGTGACAGCTGGGCCAGCCAGCATACTTGTGGTGCAGTTTAGTGGGGGTTTGTAGGGTCATGGAGGGCGGAGTCTAGGGTGCTAGGAGATCTGTGCTTATAGGCTCCTGTGATGTAAATCCAGGCCTGCATGCATGGAGGGCGGAGTCTAGGGTGCCAGGACATCTGTGCCTATAGGCTCCTGTGATGTAAATCCTGGCCTGCATGCATGGAGGGCGGAGTCTAGGGTGCCAGGACATCTGTGCCTATAGGCTCCTGTGATGTAAATCCTGGCCTGCATGCATGGAGGGCGGAGTCTAGGGTGCCAGGACATCTGTGCCTATAGGCTGCTGTGATGTAAATCCGGGCCTGCATGCATGGAGGGCGGAGTCTAGGGTGCCAGGACATCTGTGCCTATAGGCTGCTGTGATGTAAATCCGGGCCTGCATGCATGGAGGGCGGAGTCTAGGGTGCCAGGACATCTGTGCCTATAGGCGCCTGTGAGGTAAATCCGGGTCTGCATACATGGAGGGCGGAGTCTAGGGTGCCAGGACATCTGTGCCTATAGGCGCCTGTGAGGTAAACCCAGGCCTGGCGGGCGCAGAGGAAGAAGAGGCGGATGCAGAACTCAGCGGAGCGATTAACTCAACCTTCTGGCCAGGTCGAGGCCATGATATACTTCCGTCTTCCTCTTTAGTGTCCTGGTCTCCGTAGCTGCAGGACATCAGTCATCACGTGACCCCTGTGGTCACGTGATGAATTGCACCTTGCATGCCTTGTACCTACACTGGTGGCACTATAGTGGTCTACCTATAATGTGGGCACCTATACCTGGCTACCTATAATGGAGGCACCTACACCAGGCTACCTATAATGTGGGCACCAACACCTGGCTACCTATACTGGTGGCACCTATACCTGGCTTATAGTAAGGTGACACCTGGCTACCTAAAATAGGGGGCTAAATACCGCATCGCAAATAACGTTCAAGCCCCGGGGGAGGGTCCAATTTTTAGACCCTTGCCCCTTGAGAAATTTAGCCTAGAAACTGCCCTATTTGAAGGATTACTGTTTAAAGGGCTGCAAGGGAAAATTCAATGCCATCTCTCTTCTCTGCTATCTGGGGGAGAGAAACTTGTCAGGCCCAGTGGTACATCGGCACCAATGGAGGGAGTAGCAGGACGTGATGGCTCCTATTGGTTGGCTCCTTTGTAACGTTTTATCGAATGCTGGGTGTTGGTTACTGACAGCTCCGGGCTGGAGATTAAGACCTCACTTCTCACTTGGTTTTACCGAGTGCTTTAATCTTTGTGAATTGAGATTCACTGAGGTATTTTACGCACAAGTCGGTAATTTATTTAACTAGTTGGTAATTTCAGCTTGCCATGCGGTAACAGACTTAGTGAATACACATTTGATAAAATGTTTGGTGAAATCAGCCACTTTCTGCATTACTGAATGTTCTTTATGCTTAGTGAATCGAGCCCATAGAGATCTATCCACTGGTGACCAGAGTCTGAAGAACCCACTGAGCAGTCCATCCTACTTAAAGTGAACCAGAGACGAAGCACCCGCATGTATTTTTCCATGTATATCAGTGGGAACATTAGAGAAAACACCTACCCTGCTCTCCGTTTCATTCTTCACTGCTCAGCCTGATTGTTACCAGCCCTGATAAAATCCCTGACTGAGCATTTAGTCTTGCTTTGCTCAGGAATCATTATAGCTGAGTCATTATAGCAGAGCCAGAAGGGGGCAGGCTTGGGCTTGAAAAGACATCAGAGAAGACAGACTTAGCTATAATGATTCCTGAGCAAAGCCAGACTGAATGCTCAGTCAGGGATTTTATCAGGGCTGATAACAAGCCGACTGAGCAGTGAAGGATGAAACAGAGAGCAGGGTAGGTGTTTTCTCTAATGTTCCCACTGATATATATGGTAAAACACATGAGGGTGCTTCATCTCTGGTCCACTTTAAACCTTGTACACATGTTAGTTGGTCAACTGATGTGGTCACACTCCTCCAGTGGTTTCCCCACTGTGGACAATGTTTGGGATACAGAAAGCCCAACCTTCGCCTCACTAGGCCTGATATGGACCATCTAGGATGGTTCTTCCAGCTGTACAGTTATAAACATCAGGGTAGTGAGGAGAACAGTGAAATGCACTAGGGAAAGGATACTTGTATTTCTACAGTGATGCTCCAATCACGCTCTACACGTTTCTCTCAGACACCTATTGAGACATTCAGGCTTTACCTTACCTCCTCAGGAGAGCCACTTCCAGGGAAAAAGTTCCCATCATCATAACGGTGGAGGGACACATAGAGGACATTTGGGTCACTGTAGAAGGCTTGTTGAGTTCCGTTACCGTGGTGAATGTCCTGCCAGAAGAAGGAAGTGTGATTAGAGTGGAGATAGCCTGACGTCAGCATGGATGGCCTGTGTGACACAGACTTCCACCAACCACTGTTCCAGCGCATTAACTCACCCAATCTACTATCATGATCCGGCCGACGTTCATCTTCTGGCGGAGTAATTTGGCAGTGATAGCTACAGAGTTAAAAAAACAGAAACCCCTAAAGAAAGAGGAGAGGAGGGAGAGGGTCAGTGATGGTAATTGTGGATTGGGAAAAACAAGGGATCAGGAATCCAGAGGAAGAAGAGGAACGAGAGAAGACAATGGGGGAGATTTATCAACGCATTACAGACAGTTTTTTCGTCTTAATTTGTTCTAACCAGCAGGGCGAACAGTTCTGCATGATAATAAGAACCTTCTTAAATCCTAGGTAATAGCGGCAGTTTAGCATGGATTTCTAGAGCTCCACTACAGTTAAGAAAAGTGCAAATCCATCCCTAAACTGGTGCAGATTAAAGTGAGTGTTTACCATTTTAAAAATAAAAAAGTCGGATACTCACCTAAGGAGAGGGAAGGCTTGGTCCTAATGAGCCTTCCTTCTCCTCTCCCGGTGCCCGGTCCCGCGCAGGATCCCCCGTGGCAGTATTCGACCAGTTCGGTCAAATACTGCCACTTCCGCATGCCGAAGGGAGCTTACGGAAGCCTTCGGGAGCACTCGGGCTCCTGATGACGCGGCCGCTCCATACTACGCATGCGCGAGCGCCCTCTATGACGCACTCGCACGTGCGTAGTAAGGAGCGGCCCGTCTTCGGAAGCCCGAGTGCTCCCGAAGACCTCCGAAGTCCCTGCGGCGGCGGACGCGAACGGGGGAGCCAGCGCAGCACCGAGGGCACCGGGAGAGGAGAGGGAAGGCTCATTAGGACCGAGCCTTCCCTCTCCTTAGGTGAGTATCCGACTTTTTTATTTTTAAAATGTTAAACACTGGCTTTAAGAAGTGCTTAATAGCAGTTCTACAGATGTAGAACTGCACACTAGACATGATTGCAGAGTGCAGGCTAGACATGATTTGTGATGTGCTTCTCCCCCCTGCTGAATTCCTCCTCAGAGCCTGCTGCTATAAATACAGCAGACGTGTTGGTTACCTCAGCAACAGCAATTCCCTGAGAGACCTTCCTAGCACCTCCTATTTTACAACAGTTTTAGAAGGAATCTGCATTATCTAATGATTTCTTTGGATGTCTGAGACAGTTCTGCGTGGATTTCTAAACCCTACCAATATTTCCTCTCAGACACTCTTGATAAATGTCCCCCAGTGAGCTTGGATGGAAGATAGACTAAAGATGGGACAGGCGAGGTACCCGAGAGACAGGAGGATGAAATGAGACTGGATCTTTAAGTGGAAAAGCAAGAACAGAAGAGGACTGATGATTACTGAGGAGGGACCCCTCCTCCCTGTACTTACATTGCAACCGATTCCTCAGCGTGGTGTCCTGGGGGGCGTATAACCGCAAATCCGTTCTGCAGAAAATAGCATAACTTACAATGGTGGCCACAGCAATGAGGTTTTCAGGAGAGAACATGAAAAGCTAGAACAACTAAAATGACAGGACTCTGATGCTCCTCTAAACAGAATCTATCTGCTCAAGAACAACCCAACACCTACGTCTCGATATATATATATATTGCTTTCATATCACACTATACACCAACAATAATAATTAGCCAAGAAGCGTTGTTCTATCAGGAGACTGTGACTACGCAAAATAAAAAAAACAAGGTCTGTTTCAAAGGAACACCACATTACAGGAAGGATATTGCAGTTTTAGAGCAGGTGCAGAGATGAGCAACAAAATTGATGCGTGGGATGGAAGGTCTCACTTACCAAGAAAGGTTAGATAAACTGGGTTTATTTAGTCTGGAGAAAAGACACCTCAGAGGGGATCTAATTAACATGTATAAATACATCAGAGGGCAATATAATAGCTTGGCGGATGAGCTTTTTGTCCCTAGGCCTTCTCAAAGGACTAGAGGACATGATCTGCGCATAGAGGAAAAACGTTTTAGCCATTTATTTAGGAAAGGATTCTTTACAGTAAGAGTGATTAAGATGTGGAATGCATTGCCACAGGAAGTCGTTATGGCAAACTCTATACCTACATTTAAAGGGGGCTTAGATGCTTTCCTTGCGTTGAAAGACATCCATGGCTACAATTACTAGGTAATGCCTAATGATGTTGATCCAGGGATTTTATCTGATTGCCATCTGGAGTCAGGAAGGAATTTTTTCCCTTTTGGGGCTAATTGGACGATGCCTTGTAAGGGTTTTTCACCTTCCTCAGGATCAGCAGGGATATGTGAGGGTGCAGGCTGGTGTTGTACCTTCCTCTGGATCAGCAGGGATATGTGAGGGAGCAGGCTGGTGTACCTTCCTCTGGATCAGCAGGGATATGTGAGGGTGCAGGCTGGTGTTGTGCCTTCCTCTGGATCAGCAGGGATATGTGAGGGTGCAGGCTGGTGTTGTGCCTTCCTCTGGATAAGCAGGGATATGTGAGGGTGCAGGCTGGTGTTGTACCTTCCTCTGGATCAGCAGGGATATGTGAGGGAGCAGGCTGGTGTTGTGCCTTCCTCTGGATCAGCAGGGATATGTGAGGGAGCAGGCTGGAGTTGTACCTTCCTCTGGATCAACAGGGATATGTGAGGGTGCAGGCTGATGTTGTACTTTGTTCTCTGGTTGAACTCGATGGACGTATGTCTTTTTTCAACCCAAATAACTATGTAACTGTGTAACTGTGGGAGAGTGATGTCATCTGGATATTATGGAAAGTTAGGTTTCCTGTAGCTAGGTGATTTTTAGTTTTAAACATTTTTTTATTTCGGAAGGAATAAAGCTTTCAAAGTTACACACATGGCATCTCGACAACAGACTTGTTCATAAATACAGGCCTCAATCCCGCATTTTTTAATAAGATAAGAACATTGAACACATTTTCAATGCCCCATATTTTCTTCATATTAGTCCAATATATATATTATAGAGTAAGAGGAGGAGAGGGGACCCGAAGGCTTCATCTAGCCATCAAACCCAGGGTTCTCCCCAGTAATTTTTTCCAGCTGGGTGGCATGAAAAAGTAGTCGGGTGGGGCGAGACTGGTGCTTCTCTGCACAACTCTGCTTACAACAGAGAAGGAGATAAAATAACAGCCGGATGCTCACCAAAACTAGCCAGTTGGAGCACCCGGCTAAAAGAGCCTGGGGAGAATCTGTAACCAGTACTGGTAGATTATTTGACAGCAGTATCCCCAAATGCAATTGTGTTAATACATCTTCAGTTTAAAAAGTACCTAGATTAGTTTCAATTAAGTGTGCATTACTGACTTTAGCTCTATTTTAACCACTTCACAACTGAGTGGTTTTACCCCTTCAGCATCCGAGCAATTTTCTCCTTTCAGCGCTCCTAACATTTATTCACCTATAACTTTATCATTACTTATCACAATGAAATGAACTATATCTTGTTTTTTTCGGCACCAATTAGGCTTTCTTTGGGTGGGACATTATGCCAAGAATTATTTTATTCTAAATGTGTTTTAATGGGAAATTGGAAAACTTTAAAAAAAAAAATCATTATTTTTCAGTCTTAGGCCATTATAGTTTTTAAATAATGCATGCTACTGTAATTAAAATCCATGTAACTTATTTGCCCATTTGTCCCGGTTATAAAACCATTTAAATAATGTCCCTATCACAATGTTTGGCGCCAATATTTTATTTGCAAATAAAGGTGCATTTTTTTCAGTTTTGCGTCCATCCCTAATTGCAAGCTCATAGTTTATAAAGTAACAGTGTTATACCCTCTTGATATAAATATTTAAAGAGTTCAGTCCCTAAGGTAACTATTTATGTTTTAGTTTTTGTTTTTATTGTAACTTTTTTTTTATTATTACAAAAAAAAAAATGGTAACAATTGGGGAGTGTGGGAGTTAATTAGATAATTTATATTGTAAAATAATGTATTTGTATATGAAAAACGTTTTTGGGTGTTGTTTTACTTTTTAGCCACAAGATGGCCACAGTAACTTTTTGTGAATGCGTCCTGTAAGCGTCGGAAGTACGCTTACAGGCAGGGCTGTGGAGTCAGAGTTGGAGTCGGAGTCGAGGAGTCGGAGCCGGGGCAATTTTGGGCACCCCGGAGTAGGAGTCGTGGTTTTAGAAACCGAGTAGTTGGAGTTGCATGATTTTTGTACAAAATCCACAGACCTGTTAAGTATTAGACTAAGGAGTCGAGGAGTCGGAGTCTGAGCAACTTTGGGTACCTGGAGTCGGAGTTGGAGTTGTGGTTTCAGAAACTGAGGAGTTGGAGTCGGAGGATTTTTGTACCGACTCCACAACCCTGCTTACAGGATGTTCAGGGAGGCTGGGAAACTTTTTTTTTTTCACAATGATCACGCTGCTTCTCATGGAAGCAGCTGATCATTGCTGGGGGGCTGAGATCAACGAACGGGAACGGTTTTCCTGTTCATTGATCTCTGGGTGAGCGGCCGGCGGCGCGCATGAGCGCGGGAGCGCGCGCACATGCGAGCGGGAGCGCGGACAGTGGCGGCAGCGCGTATATCTACGCTCCAGGCGGGGAACTCAAGTCCAAAGGAGCGTCGATATACTGTACACGGGCGACGAAGTGGTTAAAATACTGGCATTAGACTAATGCTGGGAATACACGGCTCGATTCTGAGCCCTTTAGATGGCTCGATAGATAATTTCTGACATGTCCGATTCCGCATTGAGGACAATGGAAAAAGATTTAAAAAACGAGCAGAAGATAAGAAATTGCCTGCGGAATCGAGCGGCGAATAGATCGGGCAGGAGAATCGAGCAGCAAAATCGAGCCGTGTGTGCCCAGCATTACACTAATTACTCTAAAAATGGACTCAACATCAATATTTACTCTTTACTGAGTAAGTGCTGAAGTGCTAATAAGAGCTACACTGAGATGATAAGTAGGGGGTAAAAAAAACTGAAAAAAAAAATAAAATAAAAACTATGTGTAATATGTGATGTTAGCTTTGTTCAAACAAGATTCAACACAAACTGCTAGTTTTTCTCTGTAAGATAGAAAAAGTCGATACAAATGTTCCCTTTATAGCCAATATAAATGATCTATATTGCTATGCAGCAGAGTTACTCACTTTCAGCTCTCCGGCTGCCACTTTGAATGCCAATTCAATCAGAGATCCCACAGCCGTCCGTACAGCAGCTGGCGAGTGTAGTTCATTCCACACAGTGTCACTGTCTACCTGTCATCAGAAAAACAACAAGACAAATGTAAAAAACAATCAAAACTCCAGCCTGATATCTGTACTTAACGCAGAACATAAGTTTACTATCTAGGGAACGCTGGGAATGGACAGCCCTTGGTTTGGCTCAGCAGAACCAATACTTAGTCTATATGTGACTGACCAAAGTCTGATCAACAAGGCTGCTACTCTCTTACCTGTCCTATAGTTCCAACAACCAGAAGTGGCAGTTTGGACAACCATGGACGAGGCATGAGCTGGCTCAATCACTTGTGCCATACTCACCATGGCATCCGGTAGAGAAGAGGGGTTCAAAAGAGAGGGACCGGAGACTATTATGAGGTGTACTGGAAAGGAGTTGTGTTTTATCTACCGATAAGTAGTTTTTTTTCCGGTAAGTGTTTTTTATTGCTATATCTGCTTTGAACTTCTAAACAGAAATAACAGGCTACCGTTAACCAGCTTGTATGTAAAGTAAATCTGTACTTTAAAAAAAGCACGAAAGTCAGATACTTACCTTGGTAGATGGGAGCCTCTGGATCCTAAAGGGGCTTCCCACTTCCTCCCCCCGCCCACCGATTGTACCCTCTGGAAGTTCGTGTCGCACTCCCATCCATGAACAAGGACACCTCGCGTCTGCACAGTAGCTCAGAACCTGTCGAAAAAAGCACAATGGGCTCCGTGGTACTATGCAGACGCAAGGCATCCTGCGCTAGTTTACGGACAGGAGTGCGACCATGTACAAGGGCTTGTCAAAGAGGTTTCAGGGGTCTCAGGATCAGTGGATGTGAGAGGGATGCCTCAATTATCCACAGGCTTCCTGTTACTAAGATAAGTTCCCATTTGGGATGTGTACTTGGCCCCTAGGGCAACAGTTATGGGCACAAGCTCATATAGACCCATCTCACAGCTACAACCGAGCAACATGTTCAGGTGCGATGGAGATGGTGCAGCGCATGATGGAACTGCTTCAGTGATCTTGTTCGACACCTGCAAACATGCTACGTTCTCGGCCAAGATGGCTTTGAATGGCCACTTTGAGTTCAGTCCAACGCTGTGTACAAGGCTTTAGTGTTCTCTCTATTCAAGCTTATTTCATCTTATTCTCTTCATGTCTAAAGGTGGCCATACATGGTACAATTTTTCAATTAGATAATTTAGTTCGATTATTCCGTTAGATCGAATATAAAGATTTTTCCAGCATGTCCGATCATTTTTCCCGAAAAAACGGGATAATGGTTCGAATTTCTTGATCGAAAAAAAAAATGTTTTTCAACTTTCATTCAATTCGATCATTTAGATCGAATAAATGGGAAAATCGAATGTTTTTATTGTACCGTGAATGGCCACCATAGGAATACTTTGAGGTTTCAAACTCATATAAGCAAGGATACTGCAGACAGTAACCATCAGGACTAGCAAACCAGAAAGTCTCAGTAATGGGCTATCTTATGACTCTGCCTTTGTCAGGAAGTCTCCCTGAAAGAAGAAAGGGCGGGGCAGACTCCTCACATAACAACATACCACAGGACAGGTAAAGTATTCCCACAATTCACTTAACTCTATAAAGCGGAGTGGCCATTGCAGATTATCCATATTTTTTATGACAGAAGTGTTTGCAGATATATTGCAGATAGCTGTTTTTTTCGAGGGTCTTCAGGATTTAGTTTACTGATGATAGATTGTTCACAAGTACTGGGGCCAAGGAAGACGTTTACATTTGTAAGTATGGAAGCCAGCACTGGTCTGTGGCTGATACATGGAGGAAAGCTCTATATCTGATGTCCACTGCAACCAAATTCCAGAAGTCTTTTTTTTTTCTAGAGCAGTTTAGAAAAATAATAAGGCTAGCACTCGATTCATTACTTTTGCCAAGCAATACTTTTTAATTATTTTTCCATTGGTGTACATAAAGTAGCATTACTATTTAAGAACCTACCCCAATGCCTCCACAGGGCAGGACCGCATACATCTTCTGAGAGAGAGGTCCTGCCGGACAGAATGAGAAACAGAAGAATGTTAGTGCTACGGTGAAGGAAAAAGTCACATGCTGTTCTGCGTACTGCCTCTAGCACAATCATGAGGAACCTATCTAGAAACGTAGGTATGTGTACGTGTTGTGGTGGGCGTACAACTTGGATCTACTCTGTCTCTGGCAACTTAACTACCTTGGCCTGCAATACACTTGTGTCCCCAAGGCCACCGCTGACGCAACTTCCAATGTTTACAGATGATTGTGGTTTTCCTGTTCCTGCAACCTTGTATAAACGTGAGGGAACATTGCAGATGTTATTGAAAACATAATCATTTATTTTATAGGTGCAGGTTTCCATGGTGATGTAAGACATAATTATGTGACATTAATAAAACACCTTGGACCCTATGTGGCTGCAAGGTGTTTAACCTTTTCGCTCTTCCTGTCTATTGCCTCTGTATGTTGAAAGCCTATGAAGCCCACCTAGATTAACTGATCCATCTAGATATTTTATTGCCCTAGAGTCCAGGGATGCCGAACTCCACTCCTCAATGGATGAGCTCCTCAAACATTTTTGGCACAGCTCAATTTAACGGATGGTACTGAATCAGGAAAGATGTGGTCCATCAAGTAGAAGACATTTCTCCATGAATCAGTCCATCCTAAACACCGGCATGGATACGTCCCTCAAGTACTGGATATGGCCCTCGATTTTCACACCTGTGCCCTTCACTCATAAGTGTTTAAAGTGGATCCGAGATAAACGTTCACTCATTGCATAATTGTGTTCCTTTCATATAGTTTATAGGGCATTCCTCAAGCCAAATACTTTTTTTGTTTTGTTTTAATACTCTAATTCCCTATAAACTAAACAAGCCTCGCCCACAGCTCCTTTTGTGCCTTGGCACTGTAGCAAGGGCTTATGGGAGCTCAGTCTGGGCAGGAGGAGAGGGAGGTGTTACTAGCTAGAGATTTCAGAGGGGAAGAGGGAGGAGGAGAGGGGACTGATATACACACAGGCAAGCTGATAGCATCTCCAGCCCTCAGCCTGTGACAATGTGACAAACAGAACATGGCCGCTCTCATTGTATCCCAGGAAGAAATAAGCATATTCTATTGAAGCTGTTTGCAGCTAGATTTGCTGTGTAAACTATCTAAACTTTAGATAAGATATATAGACAAGTTACTTGTTATAGTTAGTTTTTCATCTCGGATCCGCTTTGACTGATGGAACTGAATCAGGAAAGATGTGGTCCATCAAGTAGAAGACATTTCTCCGTGAATCAGTCCATCCTAAACACCGGCATGGATACGTCCCTCAAGTACTGGATATGGCCCTCAATTTTCACACCTGTGCCCTTCACTCATAAGTGTTTAAGTCCACCTGGATTTCTTATTACTCAAGTTCTACTAAATGGTGAACGTCAACCAGATTATTCAGTGTCTGCTCCCCTTAATCCCACCAGGTCTCCAAGTTCCTTTAACCTTCCTGCACCGCAAATCCCTTACCCAGCAGGTTCTTGCTCTCCAGCTTGAGGCGACTCTGCGGACTGGTCCCGTACAACAAGGTGTGATGCTCGCCATGTACCGTCTGAATTTCATCCAGAGTGGACTTCCTGCCTCGTACGCGCTGTCATGATAAAGTCGCACACATTGTTCAGAAAAACCTTCAGCATAATAACCTTATGACCCTTATTTATCCTGGCTGTAGACTATTGTAAGGAGAACAGAGGCGCCAAAAGAATAAAATGTATTAAAAGCTAAAAGTATATTCCCACTTCTTCAGGCAATAACAATTAGGAGCACACACAGTACAGTCTCAAGGTCACTATAAGCGCCCCAGAGGAATTTTAAAGCTTTTAATACATTTTATTCTTTTGGTATGTCTGTTCTCCTTACAATATCGGCATACACCCCTGGTGGAGGGGTTGAACCCCCCTTTTCTTCTCCCGATCTACAGAGAGAGACATCTTAATCCTGAGTGAGGACAGGACTAATCTCCTCACCTTCCTATACAATGGTTACCTATACAGTAACCCTGACTTGTGAGTATATTCATTTATATACCTCTTATTATCCATTACTGTACATACTACACTATATTGGGCTCTCGGTGTTTCAAAAACATTATGGCAACCTAAACATGAACAGTGAAAACTTAAAGAGGAACTCCAGTGAAAATAATATAATAAAAAAAAAGTGCTTCGTTTTTACAATAATTATGTACAGTATAAATGATTTAGTCAGTGTTTGCCCATTGTAAAATCTTTTAAATCCCTGATTTACATTCTGACATTTATTACATGGTGACATTTTTACTGCTGGCAGGTGATGTAGCTGCTGCTTGCTGTTTTGGCAGTTGGAGACAGCTGTAAACAGCTATTTCCCACAATGCAACAAGGTTCACAGACAGGAAACTGCTAGGAGTACCACGGTACTCAGAGTTTCTTGTGGGAGGGGTTTCACCACAATATCAGTCATACAGCGCCCCCTGATGGTCTGTTTGTGAAAAGGAATAGATTTCTCATGTAAAAAGAGGGTATCAGCTACTGATTGGGATAAAGTTCAATTCTTGGTCGGAGTTTCTTTTTAAGTGTTCTGAAACTGCAACATAACATTCAATAAAAATGTGTTTTCCTACTTTGCATTACTCATACAGTTCTCATATTGGCTTTTGTGCACACGTAATATTGTCTGTTTACAAATTACAAGTTTCCAAAGAGAAGTTTATCTTGCCCTGAAACCTGCCATTGCATTTTATTCAAACTGATTTTTATTATATATTAACATCTTCTAATGAGCTCTTCTGAACTGCCTGTGTGTCTGAAGCACAAAGAGCTTAACAGAGTAACGTTTCACCTGTTACACTGTGTTTACACACATTGTAACAACATTGGAATGTAAACAAAGATACTGTTATCTACAGTTTGGATGTAGATTTGAAGCTGAATAGTAGGACAAAGTGCTTTTGTTTAACCATTTCAGTGATGTTCTGCTAAATAATAATTCTGGGATAGTAGCTTTCAAGCTGTGAGGAATCTTTTAGAGCTAAGGACAAACGCTGGCTTTCAGGCCACTTTAAGTGGCCCAAAGCCTGAGGCCATGAGAGTCGGTGTCAGCCTGTATACACGGGCAGCTGACAAAGTGTTGTGTTGCTATGTGGGGAGGAGGAAGGACGACACGTGACACAGTGCGCACACGTGACGTCACGCGATGGGCGGGGCTAGTGGCATGGACAAAGCAATCAGCTGTTGCGTGGCTGAGCTGATCTACTGGGTGGATCGCTAGCCAAACAGCGGTCGTTTGTTGGGGGTTGCTGTACACACGTCGTATTATTTGCCGAGGCTTTTATTGGCCACCCTAGTCTTGCGTGTGTACGCAGCTTTACAGATGGATTTCTCTAATTGTATGTTTAATTTTCATTATGGAGGATCTATCGAGATTTCTTTGCAAGCTTTCGAAACTTGAAGTTTCTTCTTCAGGCATATTACAGAATTCTTGTACAGTTAGTTGATAAAGGCATCACCTAAACAACTTTTGTTGTTCTGTCTTCGGATTCTCTCCATGACTATTACCGGACCGGACAACTGGTGAATCTACTGTATATGACAGTAAGCAGGATCATTTAGCTTTAAATGGATGCACAGAGCCACAGTGCCCCGAATGTTATTCTCATTGGGATCAAGCTACAGTTCAGCCTGTGTAAAGACTTAGGAAGTTCTCTAAGGGCACGAAATTGATTTTTATTTATTAAAGGATACCCGAAGTGACATGTGACATGATGAGATAGACAGGTGTATGTACAGTGCCTAGCACACAAATAACTAGGCTGTGTTCCTTTTTTTCTTTCTCTGCCTGAAAGAGTTAAATATCAGCTATGTAAGTGGCAGTTCCTGTCTCAGTCAGGACTGGGTCAGACTACAGTGTGACCCTCACTGATGAGAAATTACAACTATATATAAAACACTTTCCTAGCAGAAAATGGCTTCTGAGAGCAGGACCCAAACTACTAGGAATGTATAGGGGGATAAAAGGAACCAAAAAGCCCTCCTACTAAAAAAGCAAAGTTTGGTGTAATTACATTCCTAGTAGTTTGGGTCACCCTGAGCTGCTTGGTTACTCTGTTGTACTCGTCCAAGCCCTATCTCCTACAGCCTTATCAATCCCTGCCATGTACTGATGAGGACAAAAAGTCCAAAACAGGCTGTCTACATGTGGGTTTGATATGGCAGTATAAAACTTAAAGCTATAGGCTTGCTATACACCAGCGGTTCTGGATGCTTGCTTGGCTTAAAGGGAACCAGAGACGAAGCACCCTTGTGTATTTTACCATGTATATCAGTAAGAACATTAGAGAAAACACTTACCATGCTGTCTGTTTCATCCTCACTGCTAAAAGTGTCTGTTAGCAGCAGTCACAAGAATCCCAGACTGAGCAATTAAATCTGGCTTTGCTGGGAATGATTATTGCTGAGTCATTATAGCAAAGCCACAAGGGGGCAGGCTTGGGCTTGAAATAACACCACAGAAGACAGACTCAGCTATAATCTTTCTGTAGCAAAGCTAGACGGAGCAGCCTGACTGTTCAGTCGGGGATTCTTATCAGAGGTAGATTACACAGAGAACAATGAAACAAAGAGCAGAGTAGGTGTTTACTGTCATGTTCCCACTGATTTATAAGGTAAAATACAAGAGGGTGCTTCATCTCTGGTTCTCTTTAACAAGGGCGAAAAGGGATAATTTGCATATTTAGTAGTAGTGCATTGTGGGTAACCACAAATGTTCATTTATAACTGAATTATTGCAAGTTTCCTTCTGTTTTAAGAAGGCAATTACACCAAGCTTTGCTTTTTTAGTAGGAGGGCTTTTTGGTTCCTTTTATCCCCCTATATATTCCTGGTAGTTTGGGTCACCCTGAGCTGCTTGGTTACTCTGTAACATCAAACATGACAGGTTTCCTTTTACATTACACAATTCCCATCTTGCCAACATTGCGAACATCAAGAAAATCTAGATCTGACTGGGCTCTGACAGACTTCAGTATAAGTTCTTTGGAGGAAAATAAAACATGTCAAGATTGATTTTCTGCTAATAAGGCGGTCATACACTAATAGGTGGCCACCAGATTCGACCATCACATTGATCACTCTCTGATATAATCACATCTGGGAGGGATCAAATCCTTCCACACACTGTACACAGCACTCTCTGCTGGACCCCCCAGGTCTCCCCCCCTTCCGGTGATACAAATGTTGAAGGCGGAGCTTACAGTCACCAGTCAGCCAGCACCAGTCTTCTCTCCACAGCCGCCGGGGGGACTCCTCCCTGCCTCTTCTCTCCATTGCCTGTGTCCCATGACAAACCCTAGAGAACAAACACTAGAGGCCCTGTGGCATGTACCTTATGTGACTACAAACATGGAAGGCAATGGAGAGAGAGAAAACCGCCAGGACAGCTGAGTATAAGCTCTGCTGCCTACACTTTGCACGTCATCTCAAAACCGAACGCCACTACCGACAAGCTGCCGATCGAGTAATATCTTCCATTCTTACAATAAGAAAGCAGCACATATCATCACCCATAGTGGGACTCTGCTATATAGAGTCTGATGACACAGGCAGCCACACCCTAATCCTGCCAGTAATACTCACTCCAAAATGAATGACCATCTAAACATTGGTGCTCACCTGGCACTTGCTGAGGAGACCGGTTTCCTGCAGTCGAGACCAGATGCTCTGTATTCTCCCAGCATGCTCTGGGTGGTTATTGGTATCCCCACATGTACACTGGTGCTTCAGCATGAGAGTGTCATAAACTAAGCCTGCAGGAAGGACAGAATCAATATTGTTGCAAGTTAAAGCAGATTCGAGATGAAAAACGAACTAAAACAAGTAACTTGTCTATATTTACACAGCATATTTAGCTGCAAACTGCTTCAACTGTATATGATTATTTCTTCCTGTGATACAATGACAGCGGCCATGTTCTGCTTGTCACATTACACAGGCAAGCTGAGAGCATCTCCAGCCCTCAGCTCAATCTCCTCTCCTCCTCCCCTCTGCCTCTGAAATGGCTGAATGGAGTAATGGTTAAGGGCTCTGCCTCTGACACAGGAGACCAGGGTTCGAATCTCGGCTCTGCCTGTTCAGTAAGCCAGCACCTATTCAGTAGGAGACCTTTGGCAAGTCTCCCTAACACTGCTACTGCCTATAGAGCACGCCCTAGTGGCTGCTGCTCTGGCGCTTTGAGTCCGCCAGGAGAAAATCGCTATATAAGTGTTCTGTGTTTGTTTGTTTGTTGCTTGAAATCTCAGGCTAGTAACGCCTCCTCCTGCCCAGACTGAGCTCCCATAAGCCCTTGCTACATTGCTCTAAAGCTGGCCATACACTAGGCCAATTCCCCGCCGATTGACAGCAGATCACTAGGATAGAATCTGCTGTCACATCGTTCCCACTACACGCTAAATTTCGATCTATCCCATCCGATCTCGTCGATCGCTCCATGAGGAAAATTACAGTCGATCGCCCGCGGGTAGGGAGCGCGTCGCTAGCGGTGTTCGAGTGCCTGACGACCGACGCAATAGAGCCCGCATACATTACCTGCTCCGCCGGCGCGACTGCCCCCGGTCACCGCTGTTCCGTCTCCGCTCTGGTCTGGTCTCCGGGTCCGGCATGCTTCACTTCCTCCTGCCTGACAGGAAGTTTAAACAGTAGAGGGCGCTCTACTGTTTAAACTTCCTGCCGGGCAGGAAGAAGTGAAGCATGCCGTAGACCAGACCAGACCAGAGCGGAGAAGAAGAAGGCAGAGAGCTGGGGAGTCGCGCCGGCGGGGCGGCAGCACCACCACCACCACAGATTGTGAACGGTTTCAGGCTGAAATCGGTTCACAATCTGTTTGCAGTAAAGGTAGCCATACGATCCCTCTCTGATCAGATTCCATCAGAGAGGGATCTATCTGTTGGTCGAATCTGATGGCAAATCGACCAGTGTATGGCCACCTTAAGATTGCCAAGGCACAAAAGGAGCTGTGGGCGAGGCTTGTTTAGTTTATAGGGTATTAGAGTATTTAAAAAATATATATATATTTGGCTTGAGGAATGCTCTATAAACTATATGAAAGGAACACAATTATGGAATGAGTAAAAGTTTATCTCGGATCCACTTTAAAGGGGAACTGAAGTAGGAGGTATACGGAGGCTGCCATATTTATTTCCTTTTAATCAATACCAGTTGCCTGGCAGCCCTGCCGGTCTATTACTCTGCAGTAGTATCTGAATAACACCAGAAACAAGCATGCAGCTAGTCTTGTCAGATATGACTTTAAAGTCTGAAACACCTGATCTGCTGCATGCTTGTTCAGGGGCTATGGCTAATAGTATTAGAGGCAGAGGATCAGCAGGGCTGCCAGGCAACTGGTATTGCTTAAAAGGAAATAATCATGGCAGCCTCCATATACCTCTCTTTTCAGTTCCCCTTTAAGAAATGGTTAATGGCAGAGAAAGTCCTTCAATGACAAATGAATTGATTCTGTTTACTGGGAACCTCAGAGCTTCCAGATGAGGCAAGTATAAGCCTATGCCACACATCAGTAAGGGCTCCACACATGGGTACTGGAGTATTATGAGGAACTTCAGTGCAGAGGTAAACCAGCACCATGTGTTATAGAGACGCCCCATAGAGGGATGGGATAATATTATGTGTTATGAGGAGCCCCAATGTACATAGAGGCCAGCATTCTAAGTCATGAGAGGCCCCCAGTGGCGTAGCTAAAGAGCTGTGGGCCCCGATGCAAGTTTTACAATGGGGCCCCCCAAGCACTCTATACATAACAATTGATACGGCGCACCAAAATCTGCCAATGGCAACTACAGTGTTAGAGGTGCAAGAAGGGGATGGGGAACAGCTTGTTACTGATTACCCCCAAGCACTCTATACATAGCAATCCCTGCCAATGGCAACTACAGTGTCAGAGGTGCAAGAAGGGGATGGGGAGCAGCTTGTTACTGATTACCCCCCAAGCACTCTATACATAGCAATCCCTGCCAATGGCAACTACAGTGTCAGAGGTGCAAGAAGGGGATGGGGAACAGCTTGTTACTGATTACCCCCCAAGCACTCTATACATAGCAATCCCTGCCAATGGCAACTACAGTGTCAGAGGTGCAAGAAGGGGATGGGGAACAGCTTGTTACTGATTACCCCCCAAGCACTCTATACATAGCAATCCCTGCCAATGGCAACTACAGTGTCAGAGGTGCAAGAAGGGGATGGGGAGCAGCTTGTTACTGATTACCCCCAAGCACTCTATACATAGCAATCCCTGCCAATGGCAACTACAGTGTCAGAGGGGCAAGAAGGGGATGGGGAGCAGCTTGTTACTGATTACCCCCAAGCACTCTATACATAGCAATCCCTGCCAATGGCAACTACAGTGTCAGAGGTGCAAGAAGGGGATGGGGAGCAGCTTGTTACTGATTACCCCCAAGCACTCTATACATAGCAATCCCTGCCAATGGCAACTACAGTGTCAGAGGTGCAAGAAGGGGATGGGGAACAGCTTGTTACTGATTACCCCCAAGCACTCTATACATAGCAATCCCTGCCAATGGCAACTACAGTGTCAGAGGTGCAAGAAGGGGATGGGGAGCAGCTTGTTACTGATTACCCCCAAGCACTCTATACATAGCAATCCCTGCCAATGGCAACTACAGTGTCAGAGGTGCAAGAAGGGGATGGGGAGCAGCTTGTTACTGATTACCCCCAAGCACTCTATACATAGCAATCCCTGCCAATGGCAACTACAGTGTCAGAGCTGCAGGAAGGGGATGGGGAGCAGCTTGTTACTGATTACCCCCAAGCACTCTATACATAGCAATCCCTGCCAATGGCAACTACAGTGTCAGAGGTGCAAGAAGGGGATGGGGAGCAGCTTGTTACTGATTACCCCCAAGCACTCTATACATAGCAATCCCTGCCAATGGCAACTACAGTGTCAGAGGTGCAAGAAGGGGATGGGGAGCAGCTTGTTACTGATTACCCCCAAGCACTCTATACATAGCAATCCCTGCCAATGGCAACTACAGTGTCAGAGGTGCAAGAAGGGGGTGGGGAGCAGCTTGTTACTGATTATCCCCAAGCACTCTATACATAGCAATCCCTGCCAATGGCAACTACAGTGTCAGAGGTACAGGAAGGGGATGGGGAGCAGCTTGTTACTGATTACCCCCAAGCACTCTATACATAGCAATCCCTGCCAATGGCAACTACAGTGTCAGAGGAGCAAGAAGGGGATGGGGAGCAGCTTGTTACTGATTACCCCCAAGCACTCTATACATAGCAGCAATCCCTGCCAATGGCAACTACAGTGTCAGAGGTGCAAGAAGGGGATGGGGAGCAGTTTGTTACTGATTACCCCCAAGCACTCTATACATAGCAATCCCTGCCAATGGCAACTACAGTGTCAGAGGTGCAAGAAGGGGATGGGGAACAGCTTGTTAATGGTTACCACTATTCAATGTATCTACAGAAGTCATTATTATGAGCACAGGAGCAATAGAGAGCTAATACTGAAGTTGAGTGAGGGCCCCTCTGGCCCCGATGCGGTCGCAACCTCTGCACCCCCTATTGCTACGCCCCTGGAGGCCCCCATACAGATACAAGATAGTACTGTGTGTTATGAGGAACGTGTATGCCAATCTGGGCAGCACGGTGGCGTAGTGGTCAGCTCTCTCGCCTTGCAGCGCTGGGTCCCCGGTTCGAATCCCAGCGAAGGCACTATCTGCAGGGAGTCTGTATGTTCTCCCTGCGTCTGTGTGGGTTTCCTCCAGGCACTCCAGTTTCCTCCCACATCCCAAAAATATACAGATAAGTTGATTGGCATAAACCACAACTTCTCATGTAACAGAGGTGGCGGGCAAATAGGAAATAAGAATGTATGAATACATTAAAGAATATATTTAACATATGACAATATATTTCCATGCATCATGCCGACAAATGAAAAAAAAACTTAAGGAAGAGATTGGCTCTTGGGTGCAAGAAAATACAAAATATTTTATTAATCCATTATCTCATAAAAGATCATAAATACACCCAATAAAGTAGCAATATAAAAAGAAAAAGCCACCAAATAGCTTCCTAAACAGGGGCTGCAGTCCCCAAACCCATCTCAAATTGTTGAAGCTCAGCTATAAGAGTTATGGATAGGTCCTGTACATATCATCAGCGTGATTCCAATCTGAACAGTACTTTCTTCCTTCCAGGGTGATCAAAGACCACAAAAAGTTTTCTGTAATAAATGATTGATGCCTCTTATCATATTACAGAAAGTACACAGTTCCACAATGCAGGGTGTAGGTCGGGCCTGTCGGGTTCTCAGCTGGTGGTCAAGCAAACAGCAAAGCAGGTGAGGCAGTCATGCAGTAGCAAGATAGATGAAGTACACCCCCAACTGCAGGGCCACGTTCAACAGTAACCTTCAATATATGCCATCCGAGAGAATCAACTTGTATGAGACCGAAAGGGTTGTGCAAGCTTGCGAGTTGCTTTAGGGTGATCCGGCTGTGCCAGCACTCCACAGACGGTCCACTGGGGTTCAGATCAACATGTTTCGACGGGCCCGGCTGTCTTCCTCAGGATCATTAATTATGTGCGGAAAATGCATTCCCACACATTCGCAATTCACATGCAAATTTAAATAAGTGTGAACCCTGCCTGACCCTCACATACAAGTGTTATTACAAGGGTATAACCACAAGGTTTGCTTTTGCCACAGAAGAAGCATTCGTTGGCGCCTCAGTACTGACCTGTAGTGCTAAGTACCCGGCGTCGTGGCTCCGAACTGCAGGAACTGAGAGGTGCTGCTGGGGAGGACTGCGTCCGACTCAACGCCGAATGAGGAAGAGAGCCTTGATAGAGAGGGAGGGTATCTGGGAATAGCTGGGGAAGAGAAGAGAAAACGTTAGCCAGACTAGAGGGTACCATTAGGCTCAAGATGTTTTACTTCATGAACCAGTTCAGAAGAATCCCATGCACAGCTTCTCCAGAAGCCCAAATCATCCTGTCAGATTCATGATTATCAATCTCCACACGCTGGGGGGCATTTATCAAGAGTGTCTGAGACAAAATATTAGTAGGTTTTTAGAAATCTGTGCAGAACTGTCTCAGCCATCGTAAGAAATCAGTAAATAGTGCAGATTCCTTCTTAAACTGTTAGGAATAGGAGGAGTTAGGAAGGTCTCTCAGGCAGAGCAGTGTGTGAGGGAAATTGCTATTGCTGAGGTAACCAACACACCTGCTGTCAGCAGGCTCTGAGTGAGGGGGGAGGAGCCCTTCACAAACCACATGCCTGCGCTGCTGCACTATCTGGAGAACTGCTATGAAGCACTTCTTAATCTGCAGCAGTTTAGGGATGGATTTGCACTTTTCTCAGCTGTAGTGCAGCTCTAGAAATCCACGATAAGTTGCCGCTATTACGTAGGATTTGAGAAGTTTCTTACTATCATGCAGAACTGTTCCTCTGCTGGTTAGAACAGTTTTAGAAGAAAAAAACTGTCGGTAATGCTTTGATAAATCTGCCCCACTGTTTCCATCACTGGCAAGTGCCAACTCCTCCCTCAAGCTCTGAATAAGCTAATGTGTAGCTACGTCAGAAGCCTAGAACGTGACAAGTATAGGAGCTTCTTTTCAGACATCCCTCCCATTCCATTCTCTTGGTGTCACCTCAAACGTAGCTCACTTCCCTATTGCCTTAGATGCTGCATCATGCAGGAGCTTAAAGTGGATCCAAGATGAAAAACTATAACAAGTAACTTGTCTATATATCTTATCTAAAGTTTAGATAGTTTATACAGCAAATCTAGCTGCAAACAGCTTCAATAGAATATGATTATTTCTTCCTGGGATACAATGACAGCAGCCATGTTCTGTTTGTCACATTGTCACAGGCTGAGGGCTGGAGATGCTATCAGCTTGCCTGTGTGTAAATTCAGTCCCCTCTCCTCCTCCCCTCTGCCTCTGAAATCTCTGGCTAGTAACACCTCCCCCTCCTCCTGCCCAGACTGAGCTCCCATAAGCCCTTGCTACAGTGCCAAGGCACAAAAGGAGCTGTGGGCGTGGCTTGTTTAGTTTATAGGGAATTAGAGTATTAAAACAAAACAAGTATTTGGCTTGAGGAATGCCCTATAAACTATATGAAAGGAACACAATTATGCAATGAGTAAAAGTTTATCTTGGATCCACTTTAACATCAAACCATGGGGCCCACTCAGTGTTCCCAGGCCCTTCCTACGCCTCCCCTTAGTGACCCTCACAGCCAGGGGGCCCATCTCACAAGGGTCATAAAACAGGTGTAGCCATCATAATATTCACACCCATAACATGTGCAGCCACAAAAACACCTGATCTGGAGCAGTGCTCTGTCCACACAAAAATCATCCGACTCCAACTCTGACTCCTCAGTCTATGAAACCACTGACTCCGCCTCCAACTGACTCCTCAGTCTATGAAACCACTGACTCTGCCTCCAACTCTGATTCCTCAGTTTATGAAACCACTGACTCCGCCTCCAACTCTGACTCCTCAGTTTATGAAACCACTGACTCTGCCTCCAACTCTGATTCCTCAGTTTATAAACACTGACTCAGCCTCCAACTCTGACTCCTCAGTTTATGAAACCACTGACTCTGCCTCCAACTCTGATTCCTCAGTTTATGAAACCACTGACTCCGCCTCCAACTCTGACTCCTCAGTCTATGAAACCACTGACTCCGCCTCCAACTCTGACTCCTCAGTCTATGAAACCACTGACTCCGCCTCCAACTCTGACTCCTCAGTCTATGAAACCACTGACTCCGCCTCCAACTCTGACTCCTCAATCTATGAAACCACTGACTCCGCCTCCAACTCTGACTCCTCAGTCTATGAAACCACTGACTCCGACTCCAACTCTGACTCCTCAGTCTATGAAACCACTGACTCTGCCTCCAACTGACTCCTCAGTCTATGAAACCACTGACTCCGCCTCCAACTCTGACTCCTCAGTCTATGAAACCACTGACTCCGCCTCCAACTCTGACTCCTCAATCTATGAAACCACTGACTCCGCCTCCAACTGACTCCTCAGTCTATGAAACCACTGACTCCGACTCCAACTCTGACTCCTCAGTCTATGAAACCACTGACTCTGCCTCCAACTCTGACTCCAGGTACCCAAAATTGCTCCAACTCCTACTCCACAGCCCTTGCATTGCTATGGAGTGGGTACAAAAAAAACCACCGGACCACAACTCCGACTCCTCAGTCTATGAAACCACCGACTCCGACTCCAAGTCCCCTGCCCTGATCTGGAGTATCAGAGGAAGGGAAGTTTATTAGTTGGGGCCCTTCCACACCTCTGGGCCTCCCTGCAGTCACGGGGCTGCTCCCCCTAGTTACACGCATATTCTCAGTTGGGTAGACAGTGTTTACAGCAAAGCACCACTCACTGAAGGGCATTTATCAAGAGTGTCTGAGTGTCTCAAAACGTTCTACTTCATGAACCAGTTCAGAAGAATCCCATGCACAGCTTCTCCAGAAGCCCAAATCATCCTGTCAGATTCATGATTATCAATCTCCACACGCTGGGGGGCATTTCTCAAGAGTGTCTGAGACAAAATATTAGTAGGTGTTTAGAAATCCATGCAGAACTGTCTCAGACATCCTAAGAAATCACTAGTGCAGATTCCTTGTTAAACTGTTAGGAATAGGAGGAGTTAGGAAGGTACCTCAGACAGTGCGGTGTGTGAGGGGAATTACTGTTGCTGAGGTAACCAACACATCTGCTGTCAGCAAGCTCTGAGTGAGGGGGGAGGAGCCCTTTACAAATCCTGTCTAGCCTGCACTGCTGCACTATCTGGAGAACTGCTATGAAGCACTTCTTAATATGCAGCAGTTTAGGGATGGATTTGCACTGTTCTTAGCTGTAGTGCAGCTCTAGAAATCCACGCTAAATTGCTGCTATTACGTAGGATTTGGGAAGTTTCTTACTATCATGCAGAACAGTTCCACTGCTGGTTAGAACAGTTTTAGAAGAAACAACTGTCGGTAATGCTTTGATAAATCTGGCCCTATGTGTAAAAGGGCCCTAAAAGCCTACTCACACTTCTCACCACTGCAGTCTGGGCTTCACATTAGCGCCCTCATTTACAGTAAGAGCAGCGAGGCAAAGAAGAAAAAAAAACGGTTTGGCTGCAGCTTTTTGACCTGGCTTACATGTAGCTTCATTTACCATATACTGAATGGGCTACGTGGCACTCCATTGCCTTGGACACACACTCGACCCCTCGAGCAAAGGTTTGGGGCTGAGTCCATACAGAAGTCTGTCACCAGCCTGCATGCTAGCAACGTATTCTTTTGCTATGGAGGGGCGTGGAAGGCCATTGGCGTGGTGCACAGCAGGGGGGGGGGTTGGGTAAGTAAGAGAACAATGCCCTTAGCAAGTGTTCGACCAAAACGATCCGCCAGGCAGATTGCTTGGAAGTATGTTAAAGGGGATGGGAACCGCAGTACACAAGCTAGATTATTGGCTGAGGCGGCTCCACCAAACTATCTAGTGTATGTACACAACTTTCAGCTCCTTGGTGTCCGTCCGGTTCCATCCATTCTCCTGCAGTCAGTCCTGGTATAGCTTCGTTCTTCTGCAGTCAGTCCTGGTATAGCTCCGGACTGAGCACTACTGCACATGTGCAGGTACAAGCCTCAACTAACTGCGCAGGCTACAGATGCATGATGAAGGAGGAGCTTGGCCACGGACACGCATGCGCAGTTGTCACCGACTAGTGGCATAATCAAATACTCACCGCACCTCCCGTTCCCCTCCGTCTTCTGCCGCTCTTCTACGGTCTGTCACACTGTCCTGGCAACTTGGGCGACCCTAAACCCGGACATACTGCGCCGCTCATGCTCAGTATTTCAGTTCTGCTTCCGTATGGCCGCGTAGTGACGTCACAGGACAGGAGCGTGCTCACTCCTGCGTCCCGGCGTGAGCGCTGATTGGAGGCGCGTAAGAAGTGAGCACACTCCTGTCCTGTGACATCACTCGGCGCAGCCACAGGGGAGCAGAACGGACATACTGCGGATGTGCGGTGCAGTATATCAGTGTTTGGAGTCGCCGAAGTCGCCCAGGACAGCGGGACGGACCGGTGAAGAGCCGGGAGACGGAGGGGAGCAGGAGGCGCGCTGAGTATTTGATTATGCCCCCCTACCCAGTACAGCTTCTGTTAATACCAGATGCTTTCGCATATGGTATCCTTTAAAGCGGTATCGTCACCATAAAAAAATCAAATTTCAACAGCAACTGGTCTGAGTGTACTAAGTGATAAAGATGCTAATCCTGCATTCAAAACTTGCAAAACTTTTTCTGCTGTTATGGTTTGGAGATATCACATACTTTAGGAGCACTGGCCCTAGTGCCAAACATTGCCAAAGAGTTGAATGCTGGGAGTTCTTTTTATCTGTAATATATTCCTCCTCTTCCATTTATTTCCCTGCCTAGCTGCTTATCTGAAACACCTCTGCTCACTTGTGTTTACAAGCAAGGCTGAGGTGACTCAGCGATTGGAGGATAAGACAGTGCAGTTGTTAGTATACACCTCAGTGGGGGTGTCTGAAGACTCTGGGAGGAGGGCAGCTAATGAATACACAATGAGCAAGAGAAGGGAGGTGGGGAAACAAGAGTCAGGGAGGATATGATGTCAGCATTAGCTTGGCAAGATGGCCACTGCCTAGAATAGGATTTTCTGCTTTTCCTTTATAAAGTTCACAGGAATCATTACGTAGATAGCACAATACATCTGTTATGCAAGTAGAAGTAGTATTTATCTACTTATATATGTGTTTTTTTTAATTTCTAGGTTTGCATGGGTGTCGCTTGTTCTTTAAAGGACTTCTGAGGCCAAAATTAAGAAAATCACACTGTACCTTTTTATTAGCAGAATCCACGGAGGACGTCCTGCCCATCCTCCGCTCCGTTCCGCCATCAATGCAGGTCTTTCCGTTCCCCTATGGCTTGGCCCGACCCCACCGAACGGGTCGCATCGATTCCACCTCTAAGATGGCCGCCGCCATGCTCCGCGGCTGCGCAGTACGCTTTGCCGGTAGCACGACTGCGCAGCCTATTGCCCGCCTCCCGCCGCGTATTAGGTCCCGGCATGCTCCCCAAGTGCAAAGCGTACTGCGCATGGCGGCGGCCATCTTAGAGGTGGAATCGATTTGGCCTCGGAAGTTCTTTAAGAAATAAGAAAAATTGCTAAAATAAACCGGCCTGGAGAGTTTGCAAGCCTGTAAATAAATTCGCTGCTAAAGGGTTAAAAATAATTAAAATCTGTCATAGCCTCCACATCCGTATCAGTTCAGGCGCGCTCTAATGAATTTGCTATATACTGTATATCACATCAGGGCATGTGCCTACACATTGGATTCTTCAAGGCTGACATTTAGAGCATTTGGCGTGTATCTGTGGAAGCTTTTCATGAAATGTCTGATTAGCATACATGTAGCTTCACAGATAGATACAATTCCAAGCTTTAACCTTTCCAGAAAGCGCCGATTCACAAGGCGATTTATCCTTCCAAGTACCTGCAGTCCCCGTTTCCTTCCAGATTAGATGAAGCATGGAGGGGGGGAGGGGGTCTGCTAGTGTATTATGAGTCATAGGAAGGAGGAGGGGGGACATGAGTCATCAATGAATGAATCATACGCTGATCTTCTCATCAATGGACTGAGCTCTAACATCAACACACACAGTGTACAAACTGGAAGCATTCAATGAGTTCTGGCCCCCTCCTTCCTCAGCGGAACAATTCCTCATCGCCTCTGCAACAGCAGAGCGCTCGGACGTTCCAATCATCCAGCGCTTACATCATTTCAGCGTCATTAAAGTGGCCTGATCTGTAAAATCAAACTCGACATAAACAATATCCACATTATCATTTATTAGAATGTGGGATGCTTTACCTGTTCTTTCCAGAATAAAAGAAACAAAACAATGCCTCTGAACTATTACTTAAAGCAGTAGGATCAGCCATACTATGCCAGGAAAAAACACATATATAAGTAGATAAATACTTGATCTACTTAAATAACACATGTTTTGTACTGTCCATGTTTTGATTTCAGTGAATGTTATACAGTAAATGAAGATAATTCTGTTCCTGGTGGGAACCATGTCTTTTGCCCACAGTTTAGGCTAAATCCTGATGTCATTTCTGCCCTTTACTTTTTTCTTGTCTCCTCCAATTGCTGAGTTGCCTCAGCCTTGCTTGTAAACACAAATGAGCAGGGGATAGTGTTTCAGATAAGCAGCTAGGCAGGGAAATAAAGGGAAGAGGAGGAATATATTATAGATAAAAAGAACCCCCAGCATGCAACTGTTTGGCACTGACTACTAAAGGGCCAGTGCTCCTTAAAGAGACACTGAAGCGAAAAAAAAACTATGATATTATGATTTGTATGTGTAGTACAGCTAAGAAATAAAACATTAAGATCAGATACACCAGTCTAATTGTTTCCAGTACAGGAAGAGTTAAGAAACTCCAGTTGTTATCTCTATGCAAAAAAGCCATTAAGCTCTACGACTTTCAAAGTCGTGGAGAGGGCTGTTTTCTGACTTTTATTATCTCAACTGTAAGTGAACTATTTACTTTTTCTCTGCCAGAGGAGAGGTCATTACTTCACAGACTGCTCTGAAAGAATCATTTTGAATGCTGAGTGTTGTGCAATCTGCACATATTAGAGAATGATGCAATGTTAGAAAACACACTATATACCTGAAAATAAAAATATGAGAATATTTTCTTTGCTGCTGATCTTCTAGTAATTATTCATAGTACACAACCAATTCATTATATCATAATTTTTTTTTCGCTTCAGTGTCTCTTTAAGTATGTGATAACTCCAAATCATAACAGCAGAAAAAGTTTTGAAAGTTTTGAATGCAGGATTAGCTTCTTTATCACTTAATACACTCAGACCAGTTGCTGTTGAAGTTTGATTTTTATGGTGACAATCCCGCTTTAAAGGACACCTGAAGTGAGAGAGATATGGAGGCTGACATTTACTTCCAATGCCAGTTGCCTGATTGACCTGCTGATCCTCCAATACTGTTAGCCATAGACCCGGAATAAGCATGCAGATCATGCTTGTTAGAATAGCCCCATGAACTCTGTTGCATCAATCGTGTCAATTTTTTTTTCACCTCAGTATCAACATTACACAGCAGACAGGTACCTTCTTGAATGTACTCTCGGCTCCATTGGTCCGTCCCTCTTCACTGTCATCATCATCATCCTCTCCGCCTTCTTCCTCTTCTTCTTCTTGAGTTTCCTCACTTTCTGTCCCTCCATCAAGAGTGAAGACAGCTCGACTCCGGCTGCCACTGTCCTGTTCCGTCAGCTCCTCCTCCGTCTCCTCAGGGTGCGTCGGTGGCTGCCGTAATCCTTCCACAGTCTGACAGGAAACACAAGGCTTGTGTCAATGGCTGGTATATGAGGGGATAGAACAATAAAGACAAGACAAGTAACATTTATATCGCGCTTTTCTCCTGGCGGACTCAAAGGGCCAGAGCTGCAGCCACTAGGGCGCGCTCTATAGGCAGTAGCAGAGTTAGGGAGTCTAGCCTAATAGCCTTAGTCCTAGTAGCCTGCATTGCACCTGGTCTCCTGGCTGGAGCCCTCAGCCTTTTCTGCTGCCCCCTAAAGCGCTCTATAGCTGTGGGCCAGTTTTGTGTTGCTGCTCTGCCTACCCCTCTGCTGGCCTGTAGGTTATCAGCCACCACTATAGCAGTGGACAGTCCAGTACATCTGAGAAGTCACTCCAGCCTGTGCAGAACGCTCCCGGCTCCCCCTCTGCATCACCTCTCCCCCCTGTGCCCTCCGTGTCCCCCTCTGTATCACCTCTCCCCCCTGTGCCCCCCTCTGTATCACCTCTCCCTCCTGTGCCCTCAGTGTCCCCCTCTGTATCACCTCCCCCCCCCTGTGCCCTCAGTGTCCCCCTCTGTATCACCTCTCCCCCCTGTGCCCTCAGTGTCCCCCTCTGAATCACCTCTCCCCCCTGTGCCCTCAGTGTCCCCCTCTGTCCCCCTCTGTATCACCTCTCCCCCCTGTGCCCTCAGTGTCCCCCTCTGTATCACCTCTCCCCCCTGTGCCCTCAGTGTCCCCCTCTGTATCACCTCTCCCCCCTGTGCCCTCAGTGTCCCCCTCTGTATCACCCTCTCCCCCCTGTGCCCTCAGTGTATCCCTCTGTATCACCTCTCCCACATGTGCCCTCAGTGTACCCCTCTGTATCACCTCTCCCCCCTGTGCCCTCAGTGTCCCCCTCTGTCCCCCTCTGTATCACCTCTCCCCCCTGTGCCCTCAGTGTCCCCCTCTGTATCACCTCTCCCTCCTGTGCCCTCAGTGTCCCCCTCTGTATCACCTCTCCCCCCTGTGTCCTCAGTGTCCCCCTCTGTCCCCCTCTGTATCACCTCTCCCCCCTGTGCCCTCAGTGTCCCCCTGTATCACCTCTCCCCCCTGTGCCCTCAGTGTCCCCCTCTGTATCACCTCTCCCCCCTGTGCCCTCAGTGTCCCCCTCTGTATCACCTCTCCCCCCTGTGCCCTCAGTGTCCCTCTCTGTATCACCTCTCCCCCCTGTGCCCTCAGTGTCCCCCTCTGTATCACCTCTCCCCCCTGTGCCCTCAGTGTCCCCCTCTGTATCACCTCTCCCCCCTGTGCCCTCAGTGTCCCCCTCTGTATCACCTCTCCCCCCTGTGCCCTCAGTGTCCCCCTCTGTCCCCCTTTGTATCACCTCTCCCCCTGTGCCCTCAGTGTCCCCCCGTGTCCTCCTACTGTGTCACCTCCCCCCCTCTGTGCCCTCAGTGTCCCCCTCTATCCCCTTCTGTATCACCTCTCCCCCCTGTGTCCTCAGTGTACTGCAGCAAAACATAATTTTATCGATATAAAAAACGTTTTTTCTTTGAAATTTTTAAAATTGATTTTCTCAAAAACGACAAGATTTTTTTTTACAAAAATGTTTTTCACTTGTTTCCATGGAATCAAATTTCACATTTTTTTTGTTTTGTTTTTTTTGCACAGTTTGTATTGGCAGGTCATTCATAAATCGAGCGTTGGTAAGTCAGGGACTACCTGTAATACTTTTGGTACCAAAGTATCACCCAATTGTGCAAATGATCACTGATTAGTGATGGTCAAGTAGATGCAAATAACTTTGTGTAGATGCAAATGTTTATGCAAATATATGCAGCTTGAAAATGAACCAATCAAATCACGTTAAGGTAAAATTCGATTGGTTCATTTTCAAGCTGCATAAATGTGCATAAAAATTTGCATACATTTGCATCAACTCAAAGTTATTTCCCTTTACTTGACCATCAATGATCACTCTGAGAATCTTAATTCTCAGCTTTAACCCTTTAGCAGCCAATTTATTTTGAGGCTTCCAAGTGCTCCAGGCCAATTTATTTTAACACATTTTTTTTTGTTTGTTTGTTTTCCTAGCCTCTAATTAGCACAGCTGTAATGTGTATTTATGGCCACTTGTCACTAGGGGGCAGTGTGAGACAATAACAGAGGACTTCTGCTTTCAGTTTCTATGTTCTCTGCTTGGAGAGAGAGATCAAAGCATTCCAAGAGAAAACTCGCTTGTGGCTGATATAAGACTGAATTCAGATCCTGTGATCCTTCCAGGCAATTACACATAAAGTAAGCTGTGGTTGAGCATTACTGTGAATCACCTAAATACATGTCTAGACTTAAGGTGCCCGTACACTTACTCAATTTCCCGTCGATAGACAGCAGATTCGATCACTGTGACCGATTTCCATCTGAAATTGATCGATCCTGTCGATCCGTCCGTGCGGAAAATTTCGCTCGATCGCCGGCGGGTCGGGAGTGCGTCGATAGCGGCGTTCGAATGTCCGATGACCGACGCAAGCTACAATACATTACCTGCTCCGCCGGCGCGTGTCCCCGCTGTCCCTTCTCCGCCCTGAGCTCCGGCTGGCTTCACTTACTTCCTGCCGGGGGAAGTTTAAACAGCCCCCAACAGGAAGTAAAGTGAAGCCCAGAGCGGAGAAGAGACAGCGGAGACCGGGGGACTCACGCTGGCCGGATCAGGTAATGTATGCAGGTGGGGGCAGCGGCAGCTCCACAGAATGTGAATCGATTTCATAGTGAAATCGATTCAAAATCTGTTTGCAGTGTAGGCAGCCAATAGATCCCTCTTTGATCAGATTCGATCACAGAGGGATCTATCTGCTGGTCGATCTGGTGGCAATCGACCAGTGTATGGCTGCCTTTATGAAGACACAAAGGAGAATCTGCCCAACCTACAAGTAGGTGGGCGGGGGGAGACCGCACTCTCTTGGAATATGGGTCTCAGAGCAAAGCATTGTCTCAGTGACAGGAAGTCTAGGCCTGTGTAGCCATTTAATCGGTAAGATCCTACTGACTTGAATTTATTACGGAGGTGAGGAAGCTCGCAATGCCAAATCAGAAATGTAGGAGTACCCCTTAAAGGTAGACTATAGACATCATGACCTACCTTGCTGAGCTGCTGTTGGTCTAGGTAGTGCTGGTGTTGTAAGACCAGTTGTTGGAGGGCTTGCGGGCTTTGAGGAAGAGGGGAGGACTGCGTTCGGCTCAAGGGGCGATGTCGTTGGCCTTTTGTGACCGACCGTAAGGAACTGGATACACGTTCTCCCCCAACCAAGGGCGACTGACCGTGGAGTGGGACTAAAACATAAAGATGGAAAATCAGACATGCCTCAAAGCAAAAATAACAAACACAATTCAGCTGGGACCTTACTGATAAGTACCGAATAATTACAACAGTACTTCAAGTCCAACGGCTGCCTTCTTAAAGAGGAACTGTCTCGAAAATCTTACAATTTAAAAAGAATACAAATAAGAAGTGCATTTCTCCCAGAGTAAAATGAGCCATAAATTACTTCTCTCCTATGTTGCTGTCACTTACAGTAGGTAGTAGAAATCTGACAGAACCGACAGGTTTTGGGCTAGTCCATCTCTCCATAGGGGATTCTCAGCATGGCCTGTATTCTTTATAAAGACATTCCCTGAAAATTATTTATATAAAGATGCTGGCCAGCCTCCCTGCTCGCTGCACACTATTTTGGCAGTTAAATGGAGCAACTGCCATTCACTAAGTGCTTTTAAAAATAAAGAAAACCCTGAGAATCCCCCATGAAGAGATGGACTAGCCCAAAACCTGTCACTTCTGTCAGATTTCTACTACCTACTGTGAGTGACAGCAACATAGGAGAAAAGTAATTTATGGCTCATTTTACTCAGGAAAAATGTACTTCTTATTTGTATATGTTTTACATTTTAAGATTTTCATGACAGTTCCTTTTTAAAACAGACAGTACTTGCAGGCTGTCCCCTTCACATGTTCAGAAAGCAAGTAATAATACCTCACTACAGAGCAGTAGGCGGAGGCGGAGCAATGCAAATCCTTCCTTTATGTCCGTTTATGTCAGGTGCACAATCAAACCTGCTGGCTGGAAGCACTATGGGGAAAAATGGTAAAATTTAAAATATATGCAAACATAAACAAATAAGAAGTACGTTTTTTCCAAAGTAAAATGAGCCATAAATTACTTTTCTCCTATGTTGTTGTCACTTACAGTAGGTAGTAGAAATCTGACAGAAGTGACAGGTTTTGGACTAGTCCATCTCTTCATGGAGGTCTCAGGGATTTATTTATCTTCAAAAACACTTAGTGAATGGCAGTTGCTCTGTCCAATTGCCAAAAAAAACTGTGTAGTGAGCAGGGAGGCTGGCCAGCATCATTGTTTAAATCCTTTTTAGGGAATATCTTTATAAAGAATAAAAGCCTTGCTGAGAATCCCCTATGAAGAGATGGACTAGTCCAAAACCTGTCGGTAATGTCAGATTTCTACTACTTACTGTAAGTGACAGCAACATAGGAGAAAAGTAATTTATGGCTCGTTTTACTCTGGAAAAATGTACATCTTATTTGTCTATGTTTGCACATATTTTAAATTTTAAAATGTTTCGCCATAGTGCCCCTTTAAGGTAGCCATACATCAGGCAATGATGGGCAGATTCCACCAAGAGACAGATCTCTAATTGAATCTGATTAGAAAGAGATCTGATTAGAGAGAGATCTGTTGGCTGGCCATACACTGTTGGCCGATTCCCGATCGCTTTCATGCTATAATGTCTTGGGAATTGGTCGAGTTCTGCCAGCTGCATCCTTAAAGAGATTCTGTAACAAAATGTTCAGCCTTATTTCTTCTATCCTATAAGTTCCCATACCTGTTCTAATGTGGTCTGGATTACTGCAGCCTTTTCTAGTTGCACTGTCTCTGTAATATATGTAATCTTCTTTTCTTTGTCAAGCTTTGTCGACCCAGAGAGGAATGCACTACCTCTGCTGTGAAAGGAAGAAGTTATGCACGCCCCCTCCACGCCCCTCTCTGCTCTCCTGTGTGCTGTGTGTATGAGTCACAGGTAAGGTCTCTGCTCACAGCCAGTGTGTCTGCAAGGCTCACAGAGCTGTGACCTTGTGAACAGCTCTGAGTGCAGAAAGATCAGATCAAAGCCCAAACAAGCAGCTAGGGCAACACTGGGAGTAACATTCCAGCAGTCAAGTAAGGCTTGAGAGGAGCCACTGCAAACATGCTCCTGCTCTGATTATGTATTTCCTGTTTGGCGCCAATATTCATTGTTTACAAAAACAATGACTAAAACAGTGATTTTATCACCAAGAAAGCAGCTGGGGGGCTGCGAAAATGTCACAGAGGGGGCTAGGAGAAGACAACAAACAGGCTGGTACATTTATTTATGTAAGATTTTCACAGTACAGATTCTCTTTAAAAGGGAACCCGAAGTGAGACGGATATAAAGGCTGACATATTTCCTTCTAAACAATGCATATTGCATGGCTGTCCTGCCGATCCAATGCTTCGAATATTTTAACCATTGGCCCTGAACAAGCATGCACATATAGCGTTCCTCACAAAAACCTTGACAAGATTAGCTACATGCTTGTTTCAGGTGTGGGATTCAGACACTACTGACCAGAGCAGGGCTGCCACACAACTGGTATTGTTTGAAAGGGAACCTTAACAGCACTAAAAAAAGGACTCGGTCTTTCGAGAACCGCGCATGCGCAGGATGCTTACAGCGACCAGTGCAATGACACGTCAGGTGCCCGGACAGGCCGTGCATGCGCAACTTCAACCAAAGTCGCCAGATTACCAGAGCCGCCAGCAGGACCTCGGAGGGGACCCAGAAAATGCAGAAGGACCACGCCGGCTACAGGGGACTGGTGGAAGCCCCAGGTGAGTCTAGATTCCCTTTTTTTCGTGCTGTTTAGGGTGCCTTTAAGAAGAACAAAATATGGCAGCCCCCATATGTCTTCACCTTGGGTTCCTTTTAAATGTTGTTTCTACAGTATTGGAATTTGCAGCTTTCAAAATTGGTTTATTAAGAGTTTCATTACTGCAGTTTCTTCCCCCGGCCTGTGCTGAGCTCATGAGTCATCGCCAGGGGAAGCAGACACGTGTCTGGCTTGTTACGCTGATTCATAGACTTAGCTCTGACCTCATTCTCCCTACACAACTTTCCCAGAAGCACACAGGAACCAGAAATAAACTTCGCCAGAAGCCTAGCTGTATGTGATGTAGATCTTGGAGGGTTTTTTAAACCAGACTTCAAGTGGATCATGAATCCAAAAAGGTAGCCATGCACACAGCTAGCTTTAGGGCCGGTTCACACGGACGTCCGTCTGTATTTCTGGTCGTTTAAACGTCAAGTTTTAACCGCGCATAATAGGTTTTTACGAGAGCATTTACGTTAGTATCGTCTGACAGCGGTTGTGCGAGTTTTTTTCAGTGTCGAGGTAGATGGCGTTCTTTCGGACGCCTCATGCGACTTCTATTGACGGCTGCGTTTGACAAACGTCAGCGGTAAACGCGTACAATCGCCGTCGTAAGCATGCGAACGCCGTCCTGGAGGTATGCGGTTGACAGGAAATGGACCAGAATTCATAGGGAAGCTATCAAATGCTTTTGAACGCGAACGCTCCCTCGAACGCTGACAACCGCAGGCAAACATTTTTGTCAGCCGCTGTTCAAACGACATAACGATTTATGTCAGTCGATGTTCAGCAGTTGAACGCTTATAAACGCGCACACAGCACAGACGTCCGTGTGAACCGGCCTTTAGTAACATTCTCGTAAAAGGTTGTCCTTACACTTTTGTACGTTTTACTGTTCTTCTGCATTCAATATTCAAAATTCTTTGTCCATCCCATGTCAAGCAGGAAATTTGCAAGTCACCCCCATGCAAGTTGCCAAATATACAAGACAGCTTTGGCTTGCATATATGGCCGGGAAGCTATGCTACATTAATAATCTGAATTTGTTTTGAATTGGTGTTATGCACTTTTTGCACTGCTGCACTTTGATTGTTCTGTGACGAAGCGCCTGGTGATTGTTTGGGTGAGGCATATCGGGCTAGGTGGAGGGCGGTGTTGTGTTTGAATATGTATTCATTTTTATGTGATTTGAAGGGGTAGACATCCTGCTAATACATCCTAATAGGGTGTTCTGACATATTTCTACCTCTTATCTCACATGTCCAGTAAACCACCTGGGCAATACTATTACTACTATAAATGTTTATTCAAATAAGATAGCAAACGTAACGCAGGTATGCCCACTATCTCTTTGGTGCAGCGCATGTGCTGATTTGAAGAGCTAATCTGTGTTGTGTCCACTTCTGCACACATAACAGAGAAATTTCAGCTCACTTTGCGTCAGGGGTGAACCAATAGCCATAGCAGCTGCAGCAGCTACTATGGGGCACTGGAGAAGAGGGGAACCAGGTAGTCCGTAGTGTTGTTTCCACCTTTTTAATTTTGCTCTGTATCTCTTTGCTACATCTGTGTCCATATACTGCATGCACTATAGTTTGCATCTATTTATATCTCGGGGGTAGGGGGGAAAATGCCATTGGTCATGCATGTCTAGGTCTGGAGGACCCATCAAAAATCTTACTATGGGGATCACGGATTTATAACTTTACCAGGTCCTGTAGACACACGGCAGGAAATAGAAACTGATTCCCTCTCACAAGGACTTATTTCTACCAACACAAACCAATGGAGAGTTAAATGTACAATGAATTCTCCCTGTTTCGTACATAGTACTGACATCACCAGTATGATTGCTCCAAAAGAAAAAAAGAAAAAAAACAACAAAACAGAGAGCAGAAATCAACATCAAAGTAATGCTACATACACACTTGAGACGATGGTCGTTGCTAGCAGCAGCTGAACGACAGAGGTGCTAAATTCACTGCACATTGATTGCTGTGTTTGTTGTCCCCCGTTTTATTGCCTGAAGAAGTGGGTCTGCTCCCACGAAACGCGTTGCAGATTTTGGGGTACTATTGAATAAATGTATTCGTTTGATTCGATGACAGACCTTGATGTCTAATTATTGAGGGGAAGTCCACCACTTTCCCTCCCGGCAATTCTTAACAATTTTATATTAATTTTATTCTGCTGGCGCCTCTGATCACCTACCAGTATAACGATTTATGTCAGTCGATGTTCAGCAGTTGAACGCTTATAAACGCGCACACAGCACAGACGTCCGTGTGAACCGGCCTTTAGTAACATTCTCGTAAAAGGTTGTCCTTACACTTTTGTACGTTTTACTGTTCTTCTGCATTCAATTTTCAAAATTCTTTGTCCATCCCATGTCAAAAGCAGGAAGTTTGAAAGTCACCACCATGATCGGTCTGCCGACAATCAGGGAAAGAACTTCATCAAACGATCATTAAGTACAACGACGAACGAACGATATCGGCACACTGGAAAAATCCAACAGGACGGATAGTATTGACCGACAATCGTTACAAAACTATAGTGTGTACAGTTATCTGCCGAGCACGATCGTTACAATGGCCAATGCGCCTGCGTTGGATTCTGCCGCGCTTCCGTACTTCCTGTGTAGCGCGACCCGTAACGATTGTTACATAATACATTTCAAATAAACTTTGTTTTCACGTTAACTATCATATATTTTTACGTATTGTAACCCCATGTTTGTTTGTTTTTATTTTATATAAATATGTACGCAACATTTCCCTCTTATCGTTCTTTTCTGCGAGAACGATCGTTAATATGTGTAGGATGATTGCTGCATCCCATCGTTGCATTCCAATCGCTCCAATATTGTTCGTCTGGTAATTATCATTCGTTGTAAACGATCGTTATCGCAAGTGTGTGCGTAGCATAACAGTGTAAACATACCACAGTAAGCAGCAATGTGAATAAATGTTGATCAGTTTTTTCCTGAAATCGAATTGAGATTAGATTACTCAGTTAACCAACCGACTTTCCATAAGGGAATGATCAATCATTTCCACAATCGGGCTGCTATTGACCTGTGTATGCCGACCTTTGGTGATGTTTCACACTATAGTAAGAAATAAGGACTAGTCACCTGTGATGAGTGCACTCTGCTGCCTGGCTTGCTCCAATAACAGAACGTGCTGCAGGAGAGACGGCGCGCCCAGACTGAGCTCACCTCCATCTAGGGTAGGGAGCGTCGCGGTGCTGAGGAACGGACCGCCTGGCCTCAGGCTTTGGCGCTCAGCCCCCTCCTGGGAGGTGAATTGGCCCTGTGGAGAAAAGACATAGACAATACTCAACTCGTACACTATTAAATGTAATGCCTACTACATACCATACAATTTTCTGTTAGATTTTTCTGTTAGATTTCCTGTTATATTTTTTGTAAAGATGCGTAGACACGCACTACCAGCGGCAACGACGGGTCCCCCGGACCCTCCCACTGGGCGGTCTTTTACCCAACAGTAGCGTGTGTGTACGCGCAGTTGGCGGACTGATAAGGCTGTTTCTGAACGATACAGCCTTATCAGTCCGCCGACAGCGCATACACATGCATCACTGTCAGCTAAAAGACCGCCCAGCGGGAGGGTCCGGGGACCCGTCGTTACCGCTGGTAGTGCGTGTCTACGCATCTTTAGATTATTTTCTGTAAAGTACTGGTAGAGGCTGGTCATTATCTCTGCTGCATTGTCTTCTGGTTATCTCCGTTATTCAAATAATGCCTAATTGCTCCACAGATAGATGGTTAGCTAGATAATTTCCAACATGTTGGAAATTATCTATCTGGCAGGTAAATCTAACAGAAAATCTAATGCTGGGCATACACGGCTCGATTTTGCCGCTCGATTCTGCCGCTCAATCGATTCCCCGCTTGATTCTGCAGGCAATTCTCTTATCTACCGCTCGTTTTTCTTATCTTTTTCCATTGTGTTCAATGCAGAACCGAGCAACGAAACGATCTGGCGGGAGATCGGGCGGGAGATCTTCCCCATGGCTCATGAGGTACTCACATCAGAAATGTGGTGAGTGATAATGGTACAGTCCGTCTTCCCCATGGCTCATGAGGTACTCACATCAGAAACATGGTGAGTGATAATGGTACAGTCCGTCTTCCCCATGGCTCATGAGGTACTCACATCAGAAATGTGGTGAGTGATAATGGTACAGTCCGTCTTCCCCATGGCTCATGAGGTACTCACATCAGAAACATGGTGAGTGATAATGGTACAGTCCGTCTTCCCCATGGCTCATGAGGTACTCACATCAGAAATGTGGTGAGTGATAATGGTACAGTCCGTCTTCCTCATGGCTCATGAGGTACTCACATCAGAAATGTGGTGAGTGATAATGGTACAGTCCGTCTTCCCCATGGCTCATGAGGTACTCACATCAGAAATGTGGTGAGTGATAATGGTACAGTCCGTCTTCCCCATGGCTCATGAGGTACTCACATCAGAAATGTGGTGAGTGATAATGGTACAGTCCGTCTTCCCCATGGCTCATGAGGTACTCACATCAGAAATGTGGTGAGTGATAATGGTACAGTCCGTCTTCCTCATGGCTCATGAGGTACTCACATCAGAAATGTGGTGAGTGATAATGGTACAGTCCGTCTTCCTCATGGCTCATGAGGTACTCACATCAGAAATGTGGTGAGTGATAATGGTACAGTCCGTCTTCCTCATGGCTCATGAGGTACTCACATCAGAAATGTGGTGAGTGATAATGGTACAGTCCGTCTTCCCCATGGCTCATGAGGTACTCACATCAGAAACGTGGTGAGTGATAATGGTACAGTCCGTCTTCCCCATGGCTCATGAGGTACTCACATCAGAAACGTGGTGAGTGATAATGGTACAGTCCGTCTTCCCCATGGCTCATGAGGTACTCACATCAGAAATGTGGTGAGTGGTAATGGTACAGTCCGTCTTCCCCATGGCTCATGAGGTACTCACATCAGAAATGTGGTGAGTGATAATGGTACAGTCCGTCTTCCTCATGGCTCATGAGGTACTCACATCAGAAATGTGGTGGGTGATAGTGGTACAGTCCGTCTTCCCCATGGCTCATGAGGTACTCACATCAGAAATGTGGTGAGTGGTAATGGTACAGTCCGTCTTCCCCATGGCTCATGAGGTACTCACATCAGAAACGTGGTGAGTGATAATGGTACAGTCCGTCTTCCCCATGGCTCATGAGGTACTCACGCTGAGGTTGCTGGCGCTCCCCTGTAGGCAGATGTTGGGTAGTGATGGAGATGTGTACAGGCCTAGAGGGCCTCCCGTTCCTTCTAAAGTAAGGACTCTCTGCTGCGGCAACATCTGGGAACACAGACAACATTATTAGTCAATGGCCACACACTAACAACACATCTGGAAACCTGTTGTAAGAGGTGTATGGGGCTACCATTTTTACTCCACACAATCAATGCTATTTGCTTGGCTACCAAGCTGACATTTTGAACTAAAGTCGTGTCTGAGTCTGATGCCTGCAACATGCATGCGGCCAGCAGAATCAGCTGACCTGTTCTAGGTCAGTGATATTAGGAAGTACAGCATCAGAACAACAGACAAGGCAAGTAGCATTTTTCTATTGAAGGGAATAAAGATGGCATCCTGCATATTCCACTTTCCCTGCAGGTTTCCTTAAATATCAATGTGAAATTTAAGTTACATAATCCTTGGCTTGCATTGTCTGAACAGGAAGTTTCAGCTGTGGGGGCGTGTCTTCATACAGAGGACAGATCCATCAGCGTGGCTGCGTGGGGGGGGTGAATTGTCGCTAAAAACTGTTGCTAACCAGTGTGTCTCAGCTGAGCACCTTCAAGAGGAACTGTTGAGAACACTTGTAAAACACTTACAAATAAGAAGTACATTTCTCCCAGAGTAAAATGAGCCATAAATTACTTTTCTCCCATGTTGCTGTCACTTACAGTAAGCAGCAGAAATCTGGCATTACCGACAGATTTTGGACTAGCCCATCTTCTCATAGGGGGGTTCTCAGGGTTTTCTTTATTTTTAAAAGCACTTAGTGAATGGCAGTTGCTCCGTCCGACTGCCAAAATAGTGTGAAGCGAGCAGGGAGGCTGGCCAGCATCACTGTATAAATCTTTTTCAGGGAATGTCTTTATAAAGAATAAAGGCCATGCTGAGAATCCCCTATGGAAAGATGGACTAGCCCAAAACCTGTCGGTAATGTCAGATTTCTACTACCTACTGTGAGTGACAGCAACATAGGAGAAAAGTAATTTATGTCTCATTTTACTCTGGGAGAAATGTACTTCTTACTTGTATATGTTTGCATATATTTTAAATTTTACAATTTTTCACCATAGTGCTCAGCTGAGACACACCGGTTTCCCTCACAGGAAGTTCTGGAAAATGGGATGAATTACAAGCTACTTTTTAATTGATTTAATTATAAGGCTTGCGGTATATAGTATGCTATTAAGGTTCCTACACAAATATTATTTTAAACTAACACCTGGACTTCTGTTTTAAGGATACATAATACCGGTATATTTATTTCACGCTACCCACTGTCAGTTATTCTGACAATATATTCTTAATCTGCATTACCACTACGGTCCCAAATAATTTGTGCAGCATGTTTTTATCTATTAGGTCTTTAAATACCTCTATCGCGAAAATCTTAAATGTTAAAATACATGTAAACATATACAGGTAGTCCCCGGGTTACGAACGCCCGACATACGAACGACCCGCAGATACGAACGCCGCTACCGTAGCTCCGCCCCGTCGCATGACATCACGCCCGCCGGGGACTACCTCTTTTGCCCCCTTGAAAAGGAAGAATATGGGCAGCGGAGGGTAAATAGAGGCCTACTCACCTGATCCTCGGCGGTAGAAGGTGCCCTCGTGGTGCCCGGAAGGTCCGCAGCCCGTCCTCTCGCTTCCTGCACTGTTTCCCGGTGGCTCCTGGCTTCACATGCGGCGCATAATGACGTAATCAGGAAGCGCCGCCACTAGGGGGCTCTTCCTGATAAAGTCATTATGCGCCGCATGTGAAGCCAGGAGCCCCCGGGGAACAATGGAGGAAGCCAGAGGACGGGCTGCGGACCTTCCGGGCACCACGAGGGCACCTTCTACCGCCGAGGATCAGGTGAGTAGGCCTCTATTTACCTTCCGCTGCCCATATTCTTCATTTTCAACGGGGCAGAACAGGTAGTCCCGACTTACGGACAGATTCAGGTTAAGAACAAGTGGGCAGTCCCTATCTCGTTCGTTAACCGAGGACTACCTGTACATATAAGGAGTATGTTTCTTCTAGAGTAAAATGAGCCATAAATTACTTTTCTCCTATGTTGCTGTCACTTACAGTAGGTAGTAGAAATCTGACATTACCGACAGGTTTTGGACTAGCCCATCTTCTCATAGGGGATTCGCCGTTTTTTTTGTTTTTTTTAAAAGCACTTAGTGAATGGCAGTTGCTCCGTCCAGCTGCCAAACAAGTGTACGGTGAGAAGGGAGGCTGTCCAGCATCATTGTATAAATCTTTTTCAGGAAATGTCTTTATAAAGAATACAGGCCATGCTGAGAATCCCCCATGACGAGATGGACTAACCCAAAACCAGTCAGTAATGTCAGATTTATACTACCTAGTGTAAGTGACAGCAACATAGGAGAAAAGTCATGTATGGCTCATTTTACTCTGGAAGATATGTACTTCTTATTAGTAGGTGTTTTAAATTTTAAGATTTTCATGATAGTTCCTCTTTTAAATAGCGGACATCAAGTAAACAACTAACTTTTCAGGAACCCAGATGCTGGACACTCCCTGGACCACAGACCGTCTGCTCTGTAGGCTGTCATCTTTTCAGACAGATTCGGCCTGTGCCTTCCTCCTTGCAGTCTGAACAGCGGGGATGATGCAATCCAGGCAATGTTTAGTGGCCACACCCCTACAGCCTGAAAACTGATTCAATGAACTTAGTGCTTTTGGTCATGTGATCAAAATTTGAAGCCAAGATTTTTCACTGTAGAACACAAAAACAAGGTATGGTATCCTACTGAGCACCCCCACGACTAAACTATCAGATGAGGCATTTAGATCTGTGCCTAGAAATAGTCTTTAACTCCAGCTTTGACCTCCACCTCTGCACTTACCTCGCTGGCAATATTGGGGACACTCCCAGTCAGTCCATTCTCACAGATGGCACTATTGGAGCTGTTTGGGGAGCTGGGTCCTGATCCCGGGGCGCTATTACATACTGAGGACACTGCAAGAGGAGTTACATCACATCAGTAATGACAGCAGTGGCTTCTAAAGTAAACTATTACAGCTCAGCGAGGGATAGAGAGGCATCAGTAAATGAGGGAATAAGAAAGCTGGGAGATTGCTTCTATGGCAGATGGAGAAGAGAAGCCCTGGCACATGTACCATGACGGCAGCCCACACTGGAGGACGCAGCCAAAACTCCGTAAGCAAAATGTAGCAATAATATTTATGTACTAACACAACCTGAAACTCAGCAGGCTGGGGACAGAGCAATGCGCAAAGTGCAGAAACCCATATTGACCAATCGCAAACCATCTGTCTTAGGAAAGGAAAATCTGTTTCCTTACGTAAAGATGCTGCACTTTCACTCCATGGTTGTGCCGTTTTACTGAATAACCTCATACTACAGTATTGACACCCGAAGCGATAATAAACAAATGAAATAAAGATTGTATCTATCTTCCTTCTCCTAAAAATGACTTTTAAAGATATTCCACAGTTTTATGTTTAAATCTACTTTTAAGTTTTAACTGTTTTATTGTTTCTGCTCAATGACACATTCATTGAAGTATGCCAGAGCTACAAATCTACAAACTATTGACCCTTTTTATCTCTTCCCTGCTCTCAGAAGCCATTTTCTGCTGGGAAAGGGTTTTATAGTTGGAATTTCTTATCAGTGAGGGTCACACTGTGGTCACTTCCTGTCTGAGTCAGGACTGAGTCAGCCACTTACATACCTGATACTTAACTCTTTCAGGCAGAGAAAAAAAAAAGGAACACAGCCTAGTTATTTGTGTGCTAGGCACTGTACATACTCATGTCTATCTCATCATGTCACATGCCACCTTGGGTATCCTTTAAAACAGAAGGTACTTGCTGGATATTGTACTGAGCACATATCCCTAAAGCAAGACCATAATGCAGTGGGGCAGGACAGATAAAGAGCTCTACAACTGAAGGGCTGATGCATTATGGACTTGCCTTTTGGACATGCGCTGGACATTATGGCTTCTTTCAGTCCCTCTTGGCCCTCTAACACCTCCCCCACATTACATACCTCAGATCTGTTAAGTTTTATACCTTGCACTAATAATGATCAAATGATCCCGAATCCCTGTAAAGAAGCTGAAACAAATTCTTAAAGCGGATCCGAGATGAAAAACTAACTATAACAAGTAAGTTGTCTATATATCTCATCTAAAGTTTAGATAGTTTACACAGCATATCTAGCTGCAAACAGCTTCAAAAGTTTATGATTATTTATTCCTGTGATACAATGAGGGCAGCCATGTTCTGTTTGTCACATTGTCACAGGCTGAGGGCTGGAGATGCTACCAGCTTGCCTGTGTGTAAATTCAGTCCCCTCTCCTCCTCCCTCCTCCCCTCTGCCTCTGAAATCTCTGGCTAGTAACCTCCTCCTCCTCCTCTGGCCCAGACTGAACTCCCATAAGCCCTTGCTACTGCCAAGGCTCTCTGAAAACCTGTGGGCGTGGTTTATTTAGTTTATAGGGAATTAGAGTATTAAAACAAAAAACAAAAAAGAATTTGGCTTGAGGAATGCCCTATAAACTATATGAAAGGAACACAGTTATGCAATGAGTAAAAGCTCATCTCGGATCCACTTTATGATTGGCCAACCGCTACCACTGAAAAATTGTACCACCTCCAAGTACACGTTCATACTACAGGGAGGTGGTAAAATTGGTTAGTTTTGATTGGCCAGTCATTTGCCAATTTTAGCACCTCCGTGTAGTAGGAGGGGCAACAGACTTTGAATACGATGAAGAACTTGTGTAGGTAAAGCTCTCATACTACACAAAGGTGGTGAAATTGGACAATCATTGGTCAATTAAAATTGGATGTGTGTTCCAGACATAAGGGTAGATTCACATCACATGGATGGTTGCCTACTGTCTGTATTCCAGTTACCAATTTATTACTTTTTTGATAATCTATCGCTAGAACTATATATATTTTTTTTAAAATAATATTTTGCTGTCGTTTTTCTTAATTTTTAAAAGATAGCGTTCATAAAGGCGGCCACTAACTGTTCAATTTCTAGCGAAAAATTGGTCGAGCGATCAGATAATTCTGTTCGGATTGGTTGTAAATAATCTCCATTGATGGGCACAATCGATTACGAACGATTGAATGGATTTTCATCGAACCAAAATCAAAATTTGGATTTTCTTCTCAGCTGTGATAGATAGGAAGCGAAGATTGGTTCATAGATGATGTAGTGAACAATGTATTACGATATTTCACTTCCGATCAGAATTATCGGATCACTCGAACAATTTTTCTCTAGAAATTGGATTGTTAGTGGCCACCTTTTGTCCAACAATTCCTTGACATTTTGGAGTTCAGTAAGTTTGACAGGACACTATTGTAATCAGATCTGGGACAAGGTCCTCCAGCACCCAAGGCTGAGACACCAAAGTGCGCCCCTTCATCCCTCCCACCCCAGCAGTCACACACTGATTGCTATTACACTAATATGCCCCTCCCCCATCCCTCCCACCCCAGCCGTCACACACTGATTGCTATTACACTAATAGGCTCCTCCTCCATCCCTCCCACCCCAGCCGCCACACACTGATTGCTATTACACTAAGAGGCCCCTCCCTTATCCCTCCCACCCCAGCCGTCACACACTGATTGCTATTAGACTAAGAGGCACCTCCTCCATCCCTCCCACCCCAGCCGTCACACACTGATTGCTATTAGACTAAGAGGCCCCTCCATCCCTCCCACCCCAGCCGTCACACACTGATTGCTATTACACTAAGAGGCCCCTCCCCCATCCCTCCCACCCTAGCCGCCACACACTGATTGCTATTAGACTAAGAGGCACCACAGGGCCCACAACCTCCCCAACACCTTAATATCTAGTTATCTGGCTTGCAGTCACTGCTATGTATCCCCTTTTCTTATTTCTTTCTGCTTTAAACACAATTAGGAATGACAGCTGAATGAATTCTGCGCCCCCTCCTACACTGCGCCCTGAGGCTGGAGCCTCTCCAGCCTCTGCCTCGGCCCGGCCCTGATTGTAATGACCAAGTCTACATTCTTTTTTATTATTATTGTAAACTTGGAACCCCTGGTTTTATTAGACTGTTTTATTTTGTTGTTTTGAGCAGTGCTTACATATGCTCGCGGTTCATTTATGTGGAAGTGAAAACTTATAAACTATTAACTTTTGTTTCCAGGAAGCAATACTTTGTAGTGTTTTATAATGCATTTTGCCCTCTACACAAAACGCTGCTGGTTCACCTTAATCTAGCTGGGTTCCTCTTGCGTAAAGCCCCATCTACACCATACAGTTTTTTGTCCGATTCGATTCATTGATTCGATTCAATCCGACATGTCCGATCGGGATTCGATTTGCCACTGCAAAACAATGGCAATATGAATCGAATCCCGATCGGACATGTTGGATTAAATCTAATTGAATCGATGAATCGAATCGGACAAAAAAATTGTATAGTGTAGATAGGGCTTAAAGGATACCCGAAGTGACATGTGACATGATGAGATAGACATGTGTATGTACAGTGCCTAGCACACAAATAACTATGCTGTGTTCCTTTTTTTCTTTCTCTGCCTGAAAGAGTTAAATAGCAGGTATGTAAGTGGCTGACCCAGTCCTGACTCAGACAGGAAGTGACTACAGTGTGACCCTCACTTACAAAAAATTCCCCTTTTTATCTCTTTCTTGCTCTCAGAAGCCATTTTCTGCTAGGAAAGTGTTTTATAGTTAGACAAGAAGTGACTACAGTGTGACCCTCACTGATAAGAAATTCTGAGTCAGGACTGAGTTTACATCCCTAAAACTTAACTCTTTCAGACAGAGAAAGAAAACAAGGAACACAGCATAGTTATTTGTGTGCTAGGCACTGTACATACACATGTCTATCTCATCATGTCACATGTCACTTCGGGTATCCTGTAAGTCCCTATAGAAACATATTATGCATACACATTACTCTAAGCTCTGCTTACTGAGTGCCAAATGAATCCCTTTACAGAACGTCCACCCACCTCTGTCTTCACATACACCAGCTATTATGGTAAATGCCATAGTTGCTATATTGCAAGGATCTAATGGGAAGCTGACCAAGATGACACAAGCCAGGCTAGGGAAGTAGTGACAGTGGGGGATTCTGGGAAGAAGATACTGACCCTGAATCTCGATTGCTCTCTTTTTGAAGGCGCTGATGACCGTTCCGTCTTTCCTGCGGAGGAGAGGACTGCTGCGGCGCTCTGCCACCTTCTGCTTTAACCGCGAGCGGACCTTCAGATTGGGTTCAGACGCTAAAAGTGAGAGAGATTATGTTACCATTGAAGTGGACCTGAACTCTTGCACGGGACACAAGGATAACAGAGAGAAATACACCATGTGTGTTTGTAGAGAGAAGAGCCTGTCTAATCCTCCCTCAAGTAATCACGAGTGTAATTTGATCTCTCAGCTGTGTCAGCACAGGAATTCGGCAGTCCTTGGCAGACACATCTAATATGTAGAAAAGAGGATGAGGCACTGTGCCTTTAAACACCTTTAATCGTCATCAGTGGGTGTTTAAAGAGAATCTGTATTGTTAAAATCGCACAAAAGTAAACATACCAGTGCGTTAGGGGACATCTCCTATTACCCTCTGTCACAATTTCGCCGCTCCCCGCCGCATTAAAAGTGGTTAAAAACAGTTTTAAAAAGTTTGTTTATAAACAAACAAAATGGCCACCAAAACAGGAAGTAGGTTGATGTACAGTATGTCCACACATAGAAAATACATCCATACACAAGCAGGCTGTATACAGCATTCCTTTTGAATCTCAAGAGATCATTTGTGTGTTTCTTTCCCCCCTGAGGGGGGAGTGCATAGCAGAACCACAACACTGAAGAACTTGGCAGCCTTCCAGACACAGGCTGACAAGTCTGACAAGGGAAAGATACATTGATTTATTACAGAGACTGTGATAGTACAAAGTGCTGCAGTAAGCCAGAACACATTAGAATAGCTTTTGGAACTTGTAGGATGATAAAAAACAGGATGCAATTTTTGTTACGGAGTCTCTTTAAGTGACATGGCCTGACAGCCGTTATGCAAGTTATCGTATAATCCGTGGCCTCAGATGATGCGATACCTTGCAAAACGGCTGCCAGGCCAAAACCTGCGGATGATAATTAAAGATATTTAAAGGCACAGCGCCTCATCCTCTTTCGACTTTCCTATTCAGAGACGCACTCCTGTGATAAACTCAATGAATCACAACAAAATCCCTTCAAGACCTCCTTTAAGATTCATTTTCAATCTATATCCAAATGCAAAAATGATCACAATGATCGGAAATCTGATAGGAACTTGAAAAATTGTGATACATGTGTATGCTAGCTTTCTTCTATATCAGATATTTTCGAATGGGATGAAAATTGGTGCTGCCAAAAGCGTGTGTGATCGATGATGCCACCAATCTCGGTCCAAAAATGGTCACACGTATCCATCGGACGTGCTGGTAAATCTCAGGCGACGCGCTCGATTGGGTACGTGGCGGTAAAGGGTGCGATATCAGGACGAGCGACGACCGCGATGGTGCTGTAAATGTGCCCCCCTTCATACACTTTTACTTTACCTGTCTGCTGTCACCCGCTGTGCTGCCCGTCTGTCTTCCGCTTTCTCCATTTGCGCTCACTCGCTGCTGGTGTATAGCACGTCACGTGTGTGATGTCACGCATGCACCACGTGCTGTACACTGGCAGCATATGATGCGCTAATGGAGGAAGCTGAAGATGGATGGGCACCGAGGTTGGCGGTAGTGGACAGGTTAAAGAGGAACTTCAACCTAAACAACATACTGTCATTAAACCCGAGGTGGCTTGTAAGACTCCTATATTAGCACACAGAGGCTGGGTCTGCATATACTGCCCAGCCTCTGTTGCTATACTGCTCCCCCCCAGCCCCCCTCTATGCCCCCATAAATCATACGCCGTGCTGGCAACATGCAGCGTGTCGCCAGCCGGCTGTTTACATCTGTACTTGTCAGTCTCGCCACTCCCCCGCCTCCTCCATAGCGCCGCTCCCCGCCTGCGTCCCTTCCCTCCCCGCTGATTGGTGGGAAGGGACGCAGACGGGAGGGGCGACATAGAGGAGGCGGGGGAGCGGTGAAACTGACAAGTACAGATGTAAACAGCCGGCTGGCGACACGCTGCATGTCGCCAGCACGGCGTATGATTTATGGCGGGCCAGCAGAGCGCAGAGGGGGGCTGGGGGGATGGGCGCAGTATAACAACAGAGGCTGGGTATTATATGTAGACCCAGCCTCTGTGTGCTAATAGGAGTCTTACAAACCACTTCGGGTTCTCTCTAAGTTACATTCGTCATTAATCTCTTACCCACCCTGTTTTAAAAGAACAGGCAAATGTTTGTGATTTCATGGGGGCAGCCATCTTTTTGGTTGAAAGGAGGTGACAGGGAACATGAGACACAGTTCCAACTGTCCTGTGTCCTGATCACACCTCCCAGCTGTACCCGCTAGGCTTCAAATCTCAAATTCAAAATTTTTAAATAAAAATTTCCACCAAAACAGCAGAAGGACTGGAGGACAACAATATCAGAAATCCCATCATGCTTTGCACAGCATCAGGGAAAAAATGCCCAGGCAGTTTTCTTCTGTGCAGCTAAAAATGAGGTTTTGGTAAGAAAAACAAAGTTCTGATGCTGTGAAACTGTTAAAGAAACAGCAAGCCTTTTCAGTGCTGCTGAGTAGATTTTTAGTCTGGAGGTTCACTTTATGGATAAACCCATGCACGAGGGGGGCACATTTACACTAGGGGGACAGTGAAGGAGGCAGTGAGGCCCGGATGCAGCATAACAGGGACAATTCTCGAAAGATTTCAACCAATTCGATAATAATTGTATTGGTTGGTCGATTGTCCGCCAAAGTCGACAGATGTATAGGCAGCGGGACTTGGAGATATTACTTTAATTAACTTAATACAGTGTTTTTTAGATGTTCATTTTTTAGAGTTTAAGGTTTAATACTGTAAGAGCAGGAAGTCCTAATGCACTCCTTGCAGAAAAGTGACTAACAGGCACCATCTAGTGGCGGTGCTCCCTGGTATGATTACATGCGGTCTGATTACTCTTTGTTTGACTTCCTGTATATATCCTATTCACTCACGGGGCTTGATGCGCTGAAGCATGATAACTGCTGTCACAGCAGTTATCACGCGATCTCCCGCGCGCGGAGCTTTACGCGCATAAACCATTACTCAGCGTGATAAACGGAGGTTTGCGCGCGATCACGCTTTAGTGAATCAGGCTCATGGTACGGTAACAATAGATATATTACTGGGCACAGCATGTTTAAGGTGTTCTGCGAAAGACTCACATGGTGGCCCTTTACTCACCAGTTTTTCGGAGAGGAAAGTCATCTCGTCCATCACAGGCTCCCAGGAGAGACAGCTTGTAAGACGGAGGTGTGCCTGGGGACCCGGCCAGAGGAGGGGAATTGTGGTCCAGTGAGGTGTGGTGAGTGCTCCTGTCAGAGGGAGACGTGCAGTGAACGTCATCATTCAACAGAACTGGTTGTGCAAAGTCCATAGTACCATTAAAATTAACCTTTATTGGGTATACCCAGGCCCGGATTTACATCACAGCAGCCTATAGGCACAGATGTTCTGGCACCTTAGACTCCGCCCTCCATGCATGCAGGCCCGGATTCACATCACAGGAGCCTATAGGCACAGATGTTCTGGCACCCTAGACTCCGCCCTCCATGCATGCAGGCCCGGATTTACATCACAGCAGCCTATAGGCACAGATGTTCTGGCACCTTAGACTCTGCCCTCCATGCATGCAGGCCCAGATTTACATCACAGGAGCCTATAGGCACAGATGTTCTGACACCTTAGACTCCGCCCTCCATGCATGCAGGCCCGGATTTACATCACAGCAGCCTATAGGCACAGATGTTCTGGCACCTTAGACTCTGCCCTCCATACCGTATACATTAAAATCTTGAGTAGCAAAGGTGGCTTATGTGTGTATACACGCAATAAGGGTGATCCTCTTCGTTACAGGCCTCCTCTCCGCTAGTCTGCCATGTTAGACCAATTCAAAAGCATCTAGAGACTGTAGCAATGCTGACAGTTCCTCCCGTATCTACCTTATTATAGCAGGATGGGAATAGTGCACTAATGTAACAGGACAGTACAAATGGTTTAACTAACATAAGTATTACCTACATGTTTCACCCTAAACAAAGGGCTTCGTCAAAGGTCTGTCATGTGTGTGGCTCCTGTCAGACCTGCTTTAAAAGGAGCCACACACACATGTGTGATAATCTTCATGTCTCTGATGGGGGGGGGGGGGGTGTTCTGTTGTTTTATTAACAGTTACACACACTAGTGGTTATTTGATGAAGGCTTAAAGTGAACCAGAGACAAAGCACCCTCATGTATTTCACCATGTATATCAGTAGGAACATTAGAGAAATCACCTACCCTGCTCTCCGCTTCATCCTTCACTGCTCAGCCTGCTTGTTATCAGCCCTGATAAAATCCCCCACTGAGCATTCAGGCTGGCTTTGCTCAGTAATCATTATAGCTGAGTCATTATAGCAGAGCCAGAAGGGGGCAGTCTTGGGCTTGAAAATACATCAGTGAAGACAGATTCAGCTATAATGATTCCTGAGCAAAGCCAGACTGAATGCTCAGTGGGGGATTTTATCAGGGCTGGTAACAAGCAGGCTGAGCAGTGAAGAATGAAACAAAGAGCAGGGTAGGTGTTTTCTCTAATGTTCCCACTGGTATATATGGTAAAATACATGAGGGTGTTTTATCTCTGGTTCACTTAGTAACACAGGATAGGAAAGATAACATATAAGCAGCAGGGGAATTGTATAACGTTACAGGAGAAATCTGCACTCCCGAAGAAACCCACCAACATTTGGGATGCTGTAGGATGGAATGGTTTGCAACCCCCGGCATCTCTTTAGACTTGCTGAGAAGGAACTCCTGAAGTTTGAGCTTCACTTCTGTGCTGGCTATGGCACCTTGGTAGGAGACAAAATCACAGGAGACCATCCCCAGTTAAAGCGCCATTACACAGGACATGCAAGGCCCACCCCCCCAGATGCGCGCCAACCCCCCAGTTCACCTCTGTCTCTGCACTCTGCCTTACTCTCTTTGCTCTTCTCCTTGTTCCTCAGGATGAGAAGCTGCTGCTCCAGCCTCTGTTTCTCGGCCTCCTCCTGCCTCTGTCGCTCCCGCTTCCTCTGCTGCTCCAGTTCCTGCTGCCTCTTGGCTGCCAAGATCTCTTGCTGCTGCTGTCAGTGGAAAGAGTTAGAGACAGGCAGGGGGGTAAGGACAATTTTCAAAGATGGAACAAAATGTAATATTTCAATCTGTAGCAACAGGTTCTCCCCAACTCCAACCTGGCCACGCCCCCACTCTATAGGCAAGCACTGGAGGGAGGGTGAATTTCAGTCAGTCACTCCCCCGCCTGCAACCCTCCACTCTACATCTCAGGAGCAACAACAGGAGGGAGGGTGCATGTCAGTCAGTCACTCCCCCACCTGCAATCCTCCACTCTACATCTCAGGAGGAGTTGCTTGAGGGAGGGATGTGGCTCCCATAGCAACATGGAATGCAGAGGTAGGAATCTGTAAGAATCTGCAACCTGACATGCTAAGAACAGTGTAATATTGAAGTAGATTACTTGATAGGCTTTTGTTTTCATATAACAGGTTTCACACACACACACACAATTACAGATGTTTCTGTTGCACATAAGATAAATTTCCTCTGCTCTCTGTGAGAGAAAGCCTGCCTGTCTCTGACTGAGCTCTCTGCACACACAGAGTTAACAGATGCACTGTGAAGAGAATCCCCCTCCCCTCATGGCTGCTGTCAGAATTTCAGCAGACTGCGGTCAGAAAAGTGTGAAAGGGATTACATAACAGTAAACAGAGAGATAAGGATTCAGATGTATACACAAACACTTAGCAGCACTTCCTAAACATTTCCTATCTCAATTTAAAAAAAACATTTACATAGTGCTCACATCTTACGCAGCGCTGTAAAGAGTATATTGTCTTGTCACTAAAGGTAGCCATACACTGGTCGATTTGCCATCAGATTCGACCAACAGATAGATCCCTCTCTGATTGAATCTGATCAGAGAGGGATCGTATGGCTACCTTTACTGCAAACAGATTGTGAACCGATTTCAGCCTGAAACCGTTCACAATCTGTGGTGGTGCTGCCGCCGCTCCCCCCGCCCGCATACATTACCTGCTCCGCCGGCGCGGCTCCAGTCCCCAGGTCTCCGCTGTCTTCTCCGCTCTGGTCTCCAGGTCCAGCATGCTTTACTTCTTCCTGCCCGGCAGGAAGTTTAAACAGTAGAGCGCCCTCTACTGTTTAAACTTCCAGCCTGGCAGGAGGAACTGAAGCATGCCGGAGACCAGCGCGGAGACGGAGCAGCGGTGACCGGGGGTAGTCGTGCCGGCGGAGCAGGTAATGTATGCGGCTCTATTGCGTCGGTCGTCGGGCACTCGAACGCCGCTAGCGACGCGCTCCCTACCCGCGGGCGATCGACGGTAATTTTCCGCACGGAGGGATCGACTGGATCGGACGAAATGGATCGAAATTCGGCGTGTAGCGAGAGCGATTGGCAGCAGATTCGATCCCAGTGATCGAATCTGCTGTCGAAACGGCGGCAAATCGGGCCAGTGTATGGCCAGCTTAGCTGTCCTCCAGAGGGGCTCACAATCTAATCCCTGCCATAGCCATATGTCTATGTATGTATCATGCAGTATATTTATTGTAGTCTAGGGTCAGTTTAGGGGGAAGCCAATTAACTTATCTGCATGTTGTTGTATTTTTACCAAATTTCTGGCTTTTTGTTTTTAGATTACTAAAATAAAAACTAAACATAGCAGTAGCAATCAGATACCACCAAAATAAAGCTCTATTTGTGAGGAGAAAATGAGGCAAAATTCATTTGGGTGCTAAGTTGTATGACCGAGCAATAAACCGTTACATTTGTGAAGTGTCTGGTCACTAAGGTATAAACCTCTGGGGCTCTCACTATGGCGGTATAAACCTCTGGGGCTCTCACTAGGGGAGTATAAACCTCTGGGGCTCTCACTATGGCGGTATAAACCTCTGGGGCTCTCACTAGGGGAGTATAAACCTCTGGGGCTCTCACTATGGCGGTATAAACCTCTGGGGCTCTCACTAGGGGAGTATAAACCTCTGGGGCTCTCACTATGGCGGTATAAACCTCTGGGGCTCTCACTAGGGGAGTATAAACCTCTGGGGCTCTCACTAGGGGGGTATAAACCTCTGGGGCTCTCACTAGGGGGGTATAAACCTCTGGGGCTCTCACTAGGGGGGGGTATAAACCTCTGGGGCTCTCACTAGGGGGGTATAAACCTCTGGGGCTCTCACTAGGGGGGTATAAACCTCTGGGGCTCTCACTTGGGAGGTATAAACCTCTGGGGCTCTCACTAGGGGGGTATAAACCTCTGGGGCTCTCACTAGGGGGGTATAAACCTCTGGGGCTCTCACTAGGGGGGTATAAACCTCTGGGGCTCTCACTAGGGTGGTATAAACCTCTGGGGCTCTCACTAGGGGGGTATAAACCTCTGGGGCTCTCACTAGGTGGGTATAAACCTCTGGGGCTCTCACTAGGGGGGTATAAACCTCTGGGGCTCTCACTAGGGGGGGTATAAACCTCTGGGGCTCTCACTAGGGGGGTATAAACCTCTGGGGCTCTCACTAGGGGGGTATAAACCTATGGGGCTCTCACTAGGGGGGTATAAACCTCTGGGGCTCTCACTACGAGTATAAACCTCTGGGGCTCTCACTAGGGGAGTATAAACCTCTGGGGCTCTCACTAGGGGGGTATAAACCTCTGGGGCTCTCACTAGGGGGGTATAAACCTCTGGGGCTCTCACTAGGGGGGCATAAACCTCTGGGGCTCTCACTAGGGGGGTATAAACCTCTGGGGCTCTCACTAGGGGGGTATAAACCTCTGGGGCTCAAGAGGTTGAAAGAAAACAACATTTAGCAGACTTCATATTCTTCTTAGTATAATTTCTTTAAGGCCGGTTTTACACCTGGGCCTTGCGTCAGAGGTACGATGCTCCACCCTATTGCATCACACCGCAAAAAGCTACATTCATATGACCCTGCAGCACAGGGCGCCAACAGGGTCATATGTATGGCACTGCCCTTCGCCCAGTGATGTACTCCCTGCTGGACAGGATGTACGTCACTGGGATTCTTGGATTCCCCGTCGTATTTGCATTGTTCCGCACCGCCCCCAACAAAATACAGGGATGCTGGGGAATGTAGTCTGGCCTCTTTTTTTTTTAATTTTGGGCATCACATGATCGCACTTGTGCACCAACTGCATCCATGGCAGAAGCAAGGGAAGCTGGAACCAAATTTGTTAGCATTTAGTCCATAAAAAGGCATTCTATAAACAGTGGACAAAGTTAGACATTTACTCAGCATCCTGATTGCTATTTGTATTAACCTTGTTCAGATCTGGGTTTTAAAGTAACACGTCTTTTATGTCATGTAAATGGCATGGCACAAATATGCAGCATTGCCGGTGCCTGCTGGGAACTGCACATATCGCTGGTCTGGTCTTAGATTAGCCAAGAGCAGAGAAGGTTAAGAAGATTAAAACAAGACTATGAATGAAGCTGACTGTAGCAGGAATAGGAATAAGTAGATAGACTAAGAAAGAGTGCAGTTCTCAGCGAAGGAGGCAGAGGGCGCCATAGGTAAGCAGAGGAGCCAAGCAGATTAGCAGCGCATGTAGAATACATTACACCCAGAGCACTGAGCGGGCATGGTGCCCTGAAGGAAGCTCTGAAAAGCTTCAGTAACATGTGAAGACAGCAAGTCGGCAGCTCCCAGACTGTGAGGAACATAGGGAAAAAGAAGGGGGACGGCTACTTAAAGGGAACCTGTCACAAGGCAAAATTTCTGAGTGAAAAGCCTCAGATTGAAGCTGATATTTACCCGCTGTACACACACTAGATTCTCAGCAAAGAGGCCCCCAGGTGCCGCCTCAGCCAACAACATCTACCTGCTAGATTCTGTAACAAAAGCCATGTACACAGTGCCATGCTTCTAGTGTGTGCATAAGGCTTTAAAGTGAACCAGAGAGGAAGCACCCTCATGTATTTTACTCTATATATCAGTGGGAACATTAGAGAAAACACCTACCCTGCTCTCTGCTTCATCCTTCACTGCTCAGTTTGCTTCTAATCAGCCCTGATAAAATCCCCGACTGAGCATTCAGTCTGGCTTTGCTCAGGAATCATAGCTGAGTCTGTCTTCTCTGATGTCTTTTCAAGCCCAAGCCTGCCCCCTTCTGGCTCTGCTATAATGACTCAGCTATAATGATTCCTGAGTAAAGCCAGAAGGGGGCAGGCTTGGGCTTAAAAAGACATCAGAAAAGACAGACTCAGCTATAATGATTCCTGAGCAGAGCCAGAAGGGGGCAGGCTTAGGCTTGTAAAGACATCTGAGAATTCAGACTCAGCTATAGTGATTCCTGAGCAGAGCCAGAAGGGGGCAGGCTTGGGCTTGAAAAGACATCCGAGAAGACAGACTCAGCTATGATTCCTGAGCAAAGCCAGACTGAATGCTCAGTCGGGGATTTTATCAGGGCTGATGAGAAGCAGGCTGAGCAGTGAAGGATGAAACAGAGAGAAGGGTAGGTGTTTTCTCTGATGTTCCCACTGATATATATGGTAAAATACATGAGGGTGCTTCATCTCTGGTTCACTTTAAGCCTGGTACACACCGTGCAATTTCCCGTCAGATAGAAGGGTCCAATAGATAATTTCCAACAGGTCCGATCTGATTTCCGATCGTTTTTCTGATCGATTTGCATAGAAGTGATCATAAAAACATTCGGAAATCCGATCTGATCTGTCAGATATGAACTATCGACCCATCTATCTGATGGGAAGTTGCATGGTGTGTACCAGGCATTAGTCATAGAATCCTTGCAGATCCCAGAGCAGTGTAGTGGACCAGATGCAGTAACGTATCTCTAACAGGTCTACAAGCGTCACCCGTGGTGATGTCACCAGTGATTTAGCAAACCTGGCAGTGCCGTTCCAGTGACAAGAGGGTCTCCCGTAAGCGGCATCAGGGTAGGTGTCCCTTTATTTCTAGCAAATACCCCCCTTCTTCCCTTTCGGGATCAGCTAATGGGACTGCCCAGGTCTCCCCCCAACTATATACTGGTCCCCTGCAGAGTTTTTGGCAGCATAGTGACTCACCTGACCATGCCGGCTTGCTTCTCCATTACTCCGTGCACTATACAATACAATACAATACAATAACATTTCTATAGCGCTTTTCTCCCATAGGACTCAAAGCGTCTTCATCCTCCAGGGGTGCTCTCCTCCGTGACCCGCCGCATGTTATTACACAATAACATGCAGCCGAGTCGCTGAGAAGATGCGGCCAGTGGCGATAAAGACGGGAGATGATGGACTAACGGAGGAGCGCACTGGCCTGGGCAGGTGAGTAGCTATGCTGACAAAAACTATACAGCGGACCACCATATAGTTGAAGGGAGACCTTGGGGGGCCCAGCAGTGCTCAGGGGCCCTGGGGAAATCGCTCTGGTTGCCCCTATTGAGGAACGGCCCTGAAACTTGGACTGTCATCAGTTTATTTCCACTTTAGGTTTGCTGTAAAGAGAACCTGAGATCTTACAATTCGGTGTATTTATACTTACCTGGAGCTTCCGTCAGCCCCATGACGACCGTGATACCGCCTCAAAAATGACTGACAAGAGCTTTGTCAGTAATCACATCGGGGCCACGCCCCTCTCCAGGCATGAGCGCGGCCGTACTGCACCTGTGCGAGTATGGCTGCAAGTACGCAGAAGACCAGAGCCGCTCGTACCAGAAGAAGAGTACAACCTCAAAGTTAAGCGGGATCCCGGGTAGCGACGGAGGACCAAAAGATAGTAGGGAAGCTTCTGGAGGAACCAAGGGCTTCCCTTCTTAGGTAAGTATTTACTTTTTGACACTGTGGAAGCCTCAGGTTCTTTTTAAAGGACACCCGAAGCGAAAATAAACGAATGAAATAAACAATTGTATCTATCTTTCTTCTCCTAAAAATGACTTTTTAAGATATTCCACAGTTTTATTTTATGTTTAAATCTACTTTTTAAGTTTTAACTGTTTTATTGTTTTTGCTCAATGACACATTCATTAAAGTATGCCAGAGCTAAAATCTATGAACTATTGACCCTTTTTATCTCTTCTCCTGCTCTCAGAAGCCATTTTCTGCTAGGAAAGTGTTTTATAGTTGGAATTTCTTATCAGTGAGGGTCACACTGTAGTCACTTCCTGTCTGAGTCAGGACTGAGTCAGCCACTTACATACCTAATATTTAACTCTTTCAGGCAGAGAAAGAAAAAAAGGAACACAGACTAGTTATTTGTATGCTAGGCACTGTACATACCCATGTCTATCTCATCATGTCACACGTCACTTTGGGTATCCTTTTAGGCTTCTTGCACACCAAGACGTTGTGTTAGGTGCCACGTTAAGGTCGCATAACGTGCACCTAACACAACGTATGGTGCTGCAAGAGCCGACGGTAGAGTGAGCCGCGTTAGGCGGCTCGATTCCTATAATGTCTCCCAGAGTGGCGCTGATTGGCCAGCGGGTTCACGTGATGTGGAGCGAGACACTCCGCATCACGTGGTCCCGCCGGCCAATCAGCGCCTGCCAGTGCAGTGAATATTAAGTAGCGTTGTGCGCGGCTACTGTAGCTGCATCTCCCCGCCTCCTCTCCGCCCCCCACTGCACATGTGCAAACAGTCTAACGCGGCTATAGCCGCTCCAACGCCGTAGCATGCTGCACTTTGCGGAGAACGTGCAGCGTTACATGTAACGCAACGTGGGCTGTGTGAACAGCCCACTTGTGTTACATTGCTGTGCGTTGGGGGAGCGTTACAGGCGCACTAACGTCTTGGTGTGTAAGCAGCCTTAGGGTATTTATTCTTAGGTAAGTAGAGATATACTTTGTAAGTAATACTTTACTTTGTAACTAATGGATTCAAATGTATAATGAGCCTAAAAGATTAAAGTTTATTTTACCCCGACAGTTCTGTGGAGAAGAAGACAAAGTCCGACTGGCTATCACAGGCAATTTCTCTTGTAGATGTCGGTTGTCAACCTATCATAGTTGACAACTGACATCATGCTTTGACACCTGATGAAGGAGTTTATCCGCAACATGTAGTGTCTTGTTCCTGAATATACAGCAAAATTGAATTGCAGTTGATCTAAACCGTTTGAGCAGTCCGGTTTGAGACCTGGCACCGGCAAGCAATCAGGTTGAGTACACCTCAATAAGCTGTATCCTTGGCAAAGTGTATTAGATTGTCAACCTATCATAGCCTGTTTGAGGGACATGCAGAAGGAGGATGTGCTGTGGAGGTGAACATCTCTACCAACCTTGAGGTGCTTCTGGAGCTGGACCTCATGTTGTCTCGTTAGGTTCTCGTGCTGCTTCTGGAACTCGGCAAACAGAAGCTGTTTCTGGAGCTGCTGCTGCTGTTTCAGTAGGAGGAGCTGCTGTTGGAGCTGCTGCTCCCGACTTACGGGGTCCATGGTGACTCCAGGTCCGCTGGCTGCCCGTGGCTCTTGCCTCAGCTCCCCGGGACTTGGGGGGAGGCTACTGGAGGAGGGCACTGCTGCAGAGATGAGAGGGGTGACCTCCACTGTTAGGGAAAGAGAAGAGGGAAACGGTTAGAGAAGCATCGCCGGGGACCAGAGTGACCTCACAACACAACGGAGAAGAGTGGCTGCAAAATGCTGACCGATGAAACGGAAATCCAATTAAATACACACAGATAGATATGACACTAGTAAATGCACGGGACTTCCAATGTCAGCAGTTTATGGAGAACACTCTGACATTCTCTCCTCATCTCCTGTACAGAGACAAGATGGTGGAATTGGAAATGGATTACTTGCTTTACATTCCCAACTGGGCTTTAAAGCGGGATTGTCACCATAAAATCAAATTTCAGCAGCAACTGGTCTGAGTGTATTAAGTGATAAAGATGCTAATCCTGCATTCAAAACTTGCAAAACTTTTTCTGCTGTTATGATTTGGAGTTATCACATACTTAAGGAGCACTGGCCCTTTAATAGTCAGTGCCAAACAGTTGCATGCTGGGGGTTCTTTTTATCTATAATATATCCCTCCTCTTCCATTTATTTCCCTGCCTAGCTGCCTATCTGAAACACGATCCCCTGCTCACTTGTGTTTACAAGCAAGGCCGAGGTGACTCAGCGATTGGAGGAGAAAAGAAGAAAAGTAAAGGGCAGAAATGACATCAGGATTTAGCCTAAACTGTGGGCAAAATACATGATTCCCACCAGGAACAGAATTCTCTTCATTTACTATATAACATTCACTGAAATCAAAACATGAACAGTACAATACGTGTGTTATGTAAGTAGATCAAGTATTTATCTACTTATATATGTGTTTATTTTCCCTGCCATAGTATGGCTAATCCTACTGTTTTAAAGAAGAACTTTAGCAAAAAGGGGAAAAAATTAATTATTACATTGCAAAGTGAGAATTTAAAAAACAGATCAAGAAACGATTAATATTCACCATCTAATTTGTTCATGTTGTTTGAGCCACAAGCAGCCTGCACGTAATCATGTTTACTACTGGCAGACAATAAAAAACACACAGCACCAACTGTGATTATCAATAACCGCAGTAGGCTGAAAAGTTTTTTTTTATAGATATACATATACACAGAGGGAGATATTCCTAGCTTGGCAGTTGGAAAATGCTGCTATTTCCCACAATGCAACAAGGCTCACAGACAGGAAACTGCCAGGACCATGGTCCTGACATCACACTGTGGGAGGGGTTTTCACCACAATATCAGCCATACAGATACCCCCTAACACCAATGGGCGTGATCAAGGCGGCAGCCCCAGGAACGCCTAACGGCAATTGGCGTCAGGTCCTGGGGCGGGGATTTGCTGAAGCCTATGACAGCCGCCCACGATGATTGGCTGGCGGGGAGAGGGAGGGAATAAAAATAAATATTTACAAAAAAAAAACATTGGGGGAGTGACCTGCCCCCACCAACAGAGAGCTCTGCTGGTGGGGAGAAAAGGGGGGAAGGGGGAACCATTTGTGTGCCGAGTTGTGCGGCCCTGCAGCTTTGCCTTAAAGCTGCAGTGGCCCATTTTGTAAAAAATGGCCTGGTCTTTAGGGGAGTTTAAGCCCGTGGTCCTCAAGTGGTTAAAGTTGTGACCATCTTGTCCATCTTACATTTGCAGGAGCTTTTAAAATCACAAGCGCTTAGAAAAAGCTCTTGCAATGTGAACCAGTGCTATTAGTGTATGTCCCGCACAGGGCACCAAAATGGTTCTGAAAGAGTGGACTGACCGGGGTGGGGGAGGAGCACCTGACACTGTGCAGCCTACAAAAAAGGTACGCGAGCGCTATTTGTGAGTGTGGGGACTATTTAGCTAGTGCAGGTGGCCGGGGAGCAGATGTGAAGACATCTTTGGAAACTCTCCATACACTTTAAATAAATGAGTCATGAAACTAGCCTGCTTCTTAAATTAATTTTGTATAAAGGGTCACTTTTAGATTTTGATGTTGTGTGTTGAACATTCCTCAGGGGCTCACCTACCACTCCAAAGCTGAAAACGGTCTCTACTAATTGAACTGCACTACAAACGAAATAAATAAAAATACTGCACAAAGCCTACTATTTTGTAAGCTTACAGGTGGATTTGTATCTGAAGCAGCAGCTGAGATGCAGGGGGGGAGAAAGGCGGGAGAATTGAGGGAGGGTTTGCAGGTTCGGAGAGGGAGATACAGAAGAAAGTGGTAGTGTGGGAAGAGAGAGAGGAGGAGGAGGGAGAGAGGAGGAGGGAGAGAGCCTGTGGGGTGCGTGCTAATCACCTTTTACCACTTTCATTGTGAGCACGCTGAAAAACACAGCTAAATATAGCCTGAACAAAACAGCTGCACAGAGAGAGTGTGAGAGAGGAGGATGCTGGGAGTGAGCGAAACAGGGGAACAGGCCTGGAAGTAGTCAAGCACAGGAGGATGATGGGTACTGCGGCTATGTGTCTGCATGAGCGCCTAGGTTTGGCTCTTCTGGCTTATGAAATATCGCTCCTCTCTGTCATTTTCCCCTCCGCCAGCTGTGTGCCACATAACAGATACAGCTCAATAATCCAAAGCCTCACAAACCCGCCAGAAATATCCCCACCAAGAAATTCTGCAATGACTCGGCTGAAAATCTAATGTGTGTACAGGTGTCCCCGGACATTGGTTAGCAATATTGCATAACATACTGCTAATTGACAGCGAAGAGGGAGTACCTGGTTTCAGAGCTGGGCAAGATCCTCCGACACCCAAGGCTGAGACACCAAAGTGCGCCCCTCCATCCCTCCCACCCCAGCCGTCACACACTGCTATTAGACTAAGAGGTGCCCCAGGGCCCCCAACACCTTAATCTCTAGTTATCTGGCTTGCAGTCACTGCCGTGTATCCCCTTTTCTTATTTCTCTCTGCTTCAAACACAATAGGGAAATGATAGCTGAGCGAGTTGTGCGCCCCCTCCTACACTGCGCCCTGAGGCTGGAGCCTCTCTCGCCTCTGCCCCGCCCCCCCTCCTACACTGCGCCCTGAGGCTGGAGCCTCTCTCGCCTCGGCCCCGCCCTGCACCCCCCCTACACTGTGCCCTGAGGCTAGAGCCTCTCTCGCCTCTGCCTCGGCCCCGCCCTGTGCCCTCCTACACTGCGCCCTGAGGCTGGAGCCTCTCTCGCCTCTGCCTCGGCCCCGCCCTGTGCCCTCCTACACTGCGCCCTGAGGCTGGAGCCTCTCTCGCCTCTGCCTCGGCCCCGCCCTGTGCCCTCCTACACTGCGCCCTGAGGCTGCAGCCTCTCTCGCCTCGACCCCGCTCTGCACCCCCCCTACACTGCGCCCTGAGGCTAGAGCCTCTCTCGCCTCTGCCCCGCCCTGTTCCCTCCTACACTGCGCCGAGGCTGGAGCCTCTCTCGCCTCGAACTCGCCTACACTGCGCCCTGAGGCTGGAGCCTCTCTCGCCTCTGCCTCGGGCCCGCCCTGCCTGGTTTTAGCGCTTATCCCACTTGCCGGAAGTCATTCATTTGTGCACCGTTCCATAATCCCGACTTGCTCCTCCACTTAGCGGGACTCACTGTCGATCTTAAGATCGGGCGACATTATTGTGCATGTGGACCCACCTTTATGCTATCAACTAAAGATCTCTTCCCCACCCTAACGCCACCATACATTGCTGTGTTCATTTCCAGATCCCTCCCAAAGAAAGGCTGAGTACTGTATGCGATTTGCGATAGAGAGGACGACCTCTATTCATTAGATCTAAACACATCTTGTAAACTTGGGTTTACCACTAGCCGACCGCCTAACGCAGATTGGCGGCGGCAGATTGGCTCTGTTGTTCCTCAGCGACGACATATGGCGTCATCTTGCGAGTAGCGTGATTTGACGGGAGCTCGCGCTCGCACAAGCTCGCACAAGCTCCCGTCACTGTAAAACAGTGGGCTGCAGCAATCAGCCTGCCAGCCAGCGATTGGCGCTGTCAGGCTGATTTTTTATTTAGATGACAAAATACATTTATATAGCGCCTACATCTTAAGCAGTGCTGCACAGAGGATAGCCTTGTCCCTTAACTGTCCCTTTCGGAGGGGCTCACAATATAATCCCTATCATAGGCATAAGTCTATGTATGTTTAGTGTAGTGTATGTATCTTTGTCTATTGCCAATTGGGGGGGGGGGGGGGATACAAAAAAAATAAAAAAATGATCTTTTTTAATCAATAAAAAAAAATTGCAGCAGCAAAGGAAGTAAAATTAATTTGGGTGCTAAGTTCACGTGGGGTATAAACCTCTGGGGCTTAAAGGGACACTTAAGTCAAACAAAAAAAAATGAGTTTTACTCACCTGGGGCTTCCAATAGCCCCCTGCAGCTGTCCGGTACCCTCGCCATCTCCCTCCGATCCTCCTGGCCCCGCCGGCAGCCACTTCCTGTTTCGGTGACAGGAGCTGACAGGCTGGGGACGCGAGTGATTCTTCGCGTTCCCAGACACATTAGCTCCCTCTATGCTGCTAAATGGTATATGATATATGCTATAGCAGCATAGATGGCGCTATTGTGGCCAGGAACGCGAAGAATCACTCGCGTCCCCAGCCTGTCAGCTCCTGTCACCGAAACAGGAAGTGGCTGCCGATGGGGCCAGGAGAATCGGAGGCAGACGGCGAGGGCACCGGACAGCTGCAGGGGGCTATTGGAAGCCCCAGGTGAGTAAAACGCTTTTTTGGGGGGGACTTAAGTGTCCCTTTAAGTGGTTAATGAAAAGAGGTCATAGTCTTGGAAAGCAATCCTTCAAGAAACTACTGTTAGTCCCAAGAAGGATCATCCATAGCAGTTTTTTGTTTTGATGCTACAAGTGCATCAGCATAGCTACAATTACCACCAGACGTTCCCAACACACAACTGTTGCTCTCTTCCCACTCCCCCATACAGACATTCTCACTAGCCTCTCCTCTCTTCTGTAACTCCATCTAAAATGCTGGTCAGCACTCTCCAACCCTTAAAGAGGACCTCAACCCAGGGCTTCCTCTCTGCTCTAAAAGATAAGCAACAGCATAATAACCTTTACAGAAAAACATGTCCTTGTTACAGCTTAGAGAGCCCCTTCAGGATGCTGCAGTGTAGTTACTTCCTGGTTTGCTGGGAGCACAGAAAGGGTTAAACTCCTGTGTTTACATATAGCCTGTCTAAATGCACATAAGGCACAGTTCAGACAGAGATGACAGCTCAAATTAGAGTGGCTCATTACTAGCAGATAAGGGAGAATTGGGCAGGCTGTCATCTCTAAATACACACAGGGTTTCTCTTATCTCCTGTGGAAGAGTTTAGGTCTCTTTTAATATCTTAATCTTCAAATGCAACCAAAAACGCACCTCCTCAGGCAAGCTTGCAATCTGACCTAGGCCATTTTATCGAGTTTCTGATCCAGCTTTGCTTCGTCTCCAGCAAGGAAGACTACTATCTTCTACGCAACTTACAATCTACTTTTCCTTCTTGTTTGTACTCCATAGTCAATGCTGCAAACACTACATGCAAGGGAGGTCATATTACATATGTACACTGGCCCAATATCCTTCCATCCCATTATCCTAAAAGGCCTGCTCTCATTAGAGAACCTTCACTGGGTGTAGGTCACTAAGCAAGAGTTGAAGCACGTGTCACTTAAATCAAGGGGCAGCGTATGTTCCAGTATGTTTGACATTGAAGGTGACCACACATGGTCTGAGCAAATCAGTCAAAACAGGCAGATCTGAACACTCTGACTCTGTTTGGATTCTGTTTGTCAGAGACATGGTGGTACTGGATAGATTGACCCTAGTAAGCTGCACATATGTACTGCCCTCACCAATCAGAGACATCGTGGTACTGGATAGACTGACTCTAGTGAGCTGCACATATGTATTGCGCTCACCAATCAGAGACATGGTGGTACTGGATAGACTGACCCTAGTGAGCTGCACATATGTATTGTGCTCACCAATCAGAGACATGGTGGTACTGGATAGATTGACCCTAGTAAGCTGCACATATGTACTGCCCTCACCAATCAGAGACATCGTGGTACTGGATAGACTGACTCTAGTGAGCTGCACATATGTATTGCGCTCACCAATCAGAGACATGGTGGTACTGGATAGACTGACCCTAGTGAGCTGCACATATGTATTGCGCTCACCAATCAGAGACATGGTGGTACTGGATAGACAGACCCTAGTGGGCTGCACATATGTATTGCGCTCACCAATCAGAGACATGGTGGTACTGGATAGACAGACCCTAGTGGGCTGCACATATGTACTGCGCTCACCAATCAGAGACATGGTGGTACTGGATAGACTGACCCTAGTGAGCTGCACATATGTATTGCGCTCACCAATCAGAGACATGGTGGTACTGGATAGACAGACCCTAGTGGGCTGCACATATGTACTGCGCTCACCAATCAGAGACATGGTGGTACTGGATAGACAGACCCTAGTGGGCTGCACATATGTATTGCCCTCACCAGAGACATGGTGGTACTGGATAGACTGACCCTAGTGAGCTGCACATATGTACTGCACTCACCAATCAGAGACATGGTGGTACTGGATAGACAGACCCTAGTGGGCTGCACATATGTACTGCGCTCACCAATCAGAGACATGGTGGTACTGGATAGACTGACTCTAGTGAGCTGCACATATGTACTGCGCTCACCAATCAGAGGCATGGTGGTACTGGATAGACTGACCCTAGTGGGCTGCACATATGTACTGCGCTCACCAATCAGAGACATGGTGGTACTGGATAGACTGACCCTAGTGAGCTGCACATATGTACTGCGCTCACCAATCAGAGGCATGGTGGTACTGGATAGACTGACCCTAGTGAGCTGCACATATGTACTGCCCCCACCAATCAGAGACATGGTGGTACTGGATAGACTGACTCTAGTGAGCTGCACATATGTACTGCGCTCACCAATCAGAGACATGGTGGTACTGGATAGACTGACCCTAGTGAGCTGCACATATGTACTGCCCCCACCAATCAGAGACATGGTGGTACTGGATAGACTGACTCTAGTGAGCTGCACATATGTACTGCGCTCACCAATCAGAGGCATGGTGGTACTGGATAGACTGACCCTAGTGGGCTGCACATATGTACTGCGCTCACCAATCAGAGACATGGTGGTACTGGATAGACTGACCCTAGTGAGCTGCACATATGTATTGCGCTCACCAATCAGAGACATGGTGGTACTGGATAGACAGACCCTAGTGGGCTGCACATATGTACTGCGCTCACCAATCAGAGACATGGTGGTACTGGATAGACAGACCCTAGTGGGCTGCACATATGTATTGCCCTCACCAGAGACATGGTGGTACTGGATAGACTGACCCTAGTGAGCTGCACATATGTACTGCACTCACCAATCAGAGACATGGTGGTACTGGATAGACAGACCCTAGTGGGCTGCACATATGTAATGTGCTCACCAATCAGAGACATGGTGGTACTGGATAGACTGACTCTAGTGAGCTGCACATATGTACTGCGCTCACCAATCAGAGGCATGGTGGTACTGGATAGACTGACCCTAGTGGGCTGCACATATGTACTGCGCTCACCAATCAGAGACATGGTGGTACTGGATAGACTGACCCTAGTGAGCTGCACATATGTACTGCGCTCACCAATCAGAGGCATGGTGGTACTGGATAGACTGACCCTAGTGAGCTGCACATATGTACTGCCCCCACCAATCAGAGACATGGTGGTACTGGATAGACTGACTCTAGTGAGCTGCACATATGTACTGCGCTCACCAATCAGAGGCATGGTGGTACTGGATAGACTGACCCTAGTGGGCTGCACATATGTACTGCGCTCACCAATCAGAGACATGGTGGTACTGGATAGACTGACCCTAGTGAGCTGCACATATGTACTGCGCTCACCAATCAGAGGCATGGTGGTACTGGATAGACTGACCCTAGTGGGCTGCACATATGTACTGCGCTCACCAATCAGAGACATGGTGGTACTGGATAGACTGACCCTAGTGAGCTGCACATATGTACTGCGCTCACCAATCAGAGGCATGGTGGTACTGGATAGACTGACTCTAGTGAGCTGCACATATGTACTGCGCTCACCAATCAGAGACATGGTGGTACTGGATAGACTGACCCTAGTGAGCTGCACATATGTACTGCGCTCACCAATCAGAGACATGGTGGTACTGGATAGACTGACCCTAGTGGGCTGCACATATGTACTGCGCTCACCAATCAGAGACATGGTGGTACTGGATAGACTGACCCTAGTGAGCTGCACATATGTACTGCGCTCACCAATCAGAGGCATGGTGGTACTGGATAGACTGACTCTAGTGAGCTGCACATATGTACTGCGCTCACCAATCAGAGACATGGTGGTACTGGATAGACTGACCCTAGTGAGCTGCACATATGTACTGCGCTCACCAATCAGAGGCATGGTGGTACTGGATAGACTGACCCTAGTGGGCTGCACATATGTACTGCGCTCACCAATCAGAGACATGGTGGTACTGGATAGACTGACCCTAGTGAGCTGCACATATGTACTGCGCTCATCAATCAGAGGCATGGTGGTACTGGATAGACTGACCCTAGTGAGCTGCACATACGTACTGCCCTCACCAATCAGAGACATGGTGGTACTGGATAGAAAGACCCTAGTGAGCTGTACATATGTATTGCGCTCACCAATCAGAGACATGATGGTACTGGATAGACCGACCCTAGTGAGCTGCACATATGTACTGCACTCACCAATCAGAGACATGGTGGTACTGGATAGACAGACCCTAGTGGGCTGCACATATGTACTGCGCTCACCAATCAGAGACATGGTGGTACTGGATAGACTGACCCTAGTGAGCTGCACATATGTATTTGGCTCACCAATCAGAGGCATGGTGGTACTGGATAGACTGACCCTAGTGAGCTGCACATATGTACTGCACTCACCAATCAGAGACATGGTGGTACTGGATAGACAGACCCTAGTGGGCTGCACATATGTACTGCGCTCACCAATCAGAGACATGGTGGTACTGGATAGACTGACCCTAGTGAGCTGCACATATGTATTGCCCTCACCAATCAGAGACATGGTGGTACTGGATAGACTGACCCTAGTGAGCTGCACATATGTACTGCCCCCACCAATCAGAGACATGGTGGTACTGGATAGACTGACCCTAGTGAGCTGCACATATGTATTGCGCTCACCAATCAGAGGCATGGTGGTACTGGATAGACTGACCCTAGTGAGCTGCACATATGTATTGCGCTCACCAATCACAGACATGGTGGTACTGGATAGACTGACCCTAGTAAGCTGCACATATGTAATGCCCTCACCAATCAGAGGCATGGTGGTACTGGATAGACTGACCCTAGTGAGCTGCACATATGTATTGCGCTCACCAATCACAGACATGGTGGTACTGGATAGACTGACCCTAGTGAGCTGCACATATGTACTGCGCTCACCAATCAGAGACATGGTGGTACTGGATAGACTGACCCTAGTGAGCTGCACATATGTACTGCCCTCACCAATCAGAGACATGGTGGTACTGGATAGACAGACCCTAGTAAGCTGCACATATGTATTGCCCTCACCAATCAGAGACATGATGGTACTGGATAGACTGACCCTAGTGAGCTGCACATATGTATTGCGCTCACCAATCAGAGACATGGTGGTACTGGATAGACTGACCCTAGTGAGCTGCACATATGTACTGCCCCCACCAATCAGAGACATGGTGGTACTGGATAGACTGACCCTAGTGAGCTGCACATATGTATTGCGCTCACCAATCAGAGGCATGGTGGTACTGGATAGACTGACCCTAGTGAGCTGCACATATGTATTGCGCTCACCAATCACAGACATGGTGGTACTGGATAGACTGACCCTAGTAAGCTGCACATATGTAATGCCCTCACCAATCAGAGGCATGGTGGTACTGGATAGACTGACCCTAGTGAGCTGCACATATGTATTGCGCTCACCAATCACAGACATGGTGGTACTGGATAGACTGACCCTAGTGAGCTGCACATATGTACTGCGCTCACCAATCAGAGACATGGTGGTACTGGATAGACTGACCCTAGTGAGCTGCACATATGTATTGCCCTCACCAATCAGAGACATGGTGGTACTGGATAGACAGACCCTAGTAAGCTGCACATATGTATTGCCCTCACCAATCAGAGACATGATGGTACTGGATAGACTGACCCTAGTGAGCTGCACATATGTATTGCGCTCACCAATCACAGACATGGTGGTACTGGATAGACTGACCCTAGTGAGCTGCACATATGTACTGCGCTCACCAATCAGAGACATGGTGGTACTGGATAGACTGACCCTAGTGAGCTGCACATATGTATTGCCCTCACCAATCAGAGACATGGTGGTACTGGATAGACTGACCCTAGTGAGCTGCACATATGTACTGCCCCCACCAATCAGAGACATGGTGGTACTGGATAGACTGACCCTAGTAAGCTGCACATATGTATTGCCCTCACCAATCAGAGACATGATGGTACTGGATAGACTGACCCTAGTGAGCTGCACATATGTATTGCGCTCACCAATCAGAGGCATGGTGGTACTGGATAGACTGACCCTAGTGAGCTGCACATATGTATTGCGCTCACCAATCACAGACATGGTGGTACTGGATAGACTGACCCTAGTGAGCTGCACATATGTATTGCCCTCACCAATCAAAGACATGATGGTACTGGATAGACTGACCCTAGAAAGCTGCACATATGTATTGCCCTCACCAATCAGAGACATGGTGGTACTGGATAGACTGACCCTAGTAAGCTGCACATATGTATTGCCCTCACCAATCAAAGACATGATGGTACTGGATAGACTGACCCTAGAAAGCTGCACATATGTATTGCCCTCACCAATCAAAGACATGATGGTACTGGATAGACTGACCCTAGAAAGCTGCACATATGTATTGCGCTCACCAATCACAGACATGGTGGTACTGGATAGACTGACCCTAGTAAGCTGCACATATGTATTGCCCTCACCAATCAAAGACATGATGGTACTGGATAGACTGACCCTAGAAAGCTGCACATATGTATTGCCCTCACCAATCAGAGACATGGTGGTACTGGATAGAAAGACCCTAGTGAGCTGTACATATGTATTTGGCTCACCAATCAGAGGCATGGTGGTACTGGATAGACTGACCCTAGTGAGCTGCACATATGTATTGCGCTCACCAATCAGAGACATGGTGGTACTGGATAGACCGACCCTAGTGAGCTGCACATATGTAATGCGCTCACCAATCAGAGACATGGTGGTACTGGATAGACTGACCCTAGTAAGCTGCACATATGTATTGCGCTTATCATTTAGAGACATGGTGGTACTGGATAGACTGACCCTAGTGAGCTGCACATATGTATTGCGCTCACCAATCAGAGACATGATGGTACTAGATAGCCTGACCCTAGTGGGCTGCACATATGTATTGCGCTCACCAATCAGAGACATGATGGTACTGGATAGAAAGACCCTAGTGAGCTGCACATATGTAATGCGCTCACCAGAGACATGGTGGTACTGGATAGACAGACCCTAGTGAGCTGCACATATGTATTGCGCTCACCAATCAGAGACATGATGGTACTAGATAGCCTGACCCTAGTGGGCTGCACATATGTATTGCGCTCACCAATCAGAAACATGGTGGTACTGGATAGACTGACCCTAGTGAGCTGCACATATGTATTGCGCTCACCAATCAGAGACATGATGGTACTGGATAGAAAGACCCTAGTGAGCTGCACATATGTATTTGGCTCACCAATCAGAGGCATGGTGGTACTGGATAGACTGACCCTAGTGAGCTACACATATGTATTGCACTCACCAATCAGAGGCATGGTGGTACTGGATAGAAAGACCCTAGTAAGCTGCACATATGTATTGCCCTCACCAATCAGAGGCATGGTGGTACTGGATAGAAAGACCCTAGTGAGCTGTACATATGTATTTGGCTCACCAATCAGAGGCATGGTGGTACTGGATAGATTGACCCTAGTGAGCTGCACATATGTATTGCGCTCACCAATCAGAGACATGGTGGTACTGGATAGACTGACCCTAGTGAGCTGCACATATGTATTGCGCTCACCAATCAGAGACATGGTGGTACTGGATAGACAGACCCTAGTGAGCTGCACATATGTATTGCGCTCACCAATCAGAGACATGATGGTACTGGAAAGACTGACCCTAGTGAGCTGCACATATGTATTGTGCTCACCCATCAGAGACATGGTGGTACTGGATAGACAGACCCTAGTGAGCTGCACATATGTATTGCGCTCACCAATCAGAGACATGATGGTACTGGATAGACTGACCCTAGTGAGCTGCACATATGTAATGCGCTCACCAATCAGAGACATGGTGGTACTGGATAGACAGACCCTAGTGAGCTGCACATATGTATTGCGCTCACCAATCAGAGACATGATGGTACTGGAAAGACTGACCCTAGTGAGCTGCACATATGTACTGCGCTCACCAATCAGAGGCATGGTGGTACTGGATAGACTGACCCTAGTGAGCTGCACATATGTAATGTGCTCACCCATCAGAGACATGGTGGTACTGGATAGACAGACCCTAGTGAGCTGCACATATGTATTGCGCTCACCAATCAGAGACATGATGGTACTGGATAGACTGACCCTAGTGAGCTGCACATATGTAATGCGCTCACCAATCAGAGACATGATGGTACTGGATAGACTGACCCTAGTGAGCTGCACATATGTATTGCCCTCACCAATCAGAGACATGGTGGTACTGGATAGACTGACTCTAGTGAGCTGCACATATGTACTGCCCTCACCAATCAGAGACATGGTGGTACTGGATAGACTGACCCTAGTGAGCTGCACATATGTATTGCGCTCACCAATCAGAGACATGGTGGTACTGGATAGACAGACCCTAGTGAGCTGCACATATGTATTGCGCTCATCAATCAGAGACATGATGGTACTGGATAGACTGACCCTAGTGAGCTGCACATATGTACTGCCCCCACCAATCAGAAACATGATGGTACTGGATAGACTGACCCTAGTGAGCTGCACATATGTACTGCGCTCACCAATCAGGGACATGATGGTACTGGATAGACTGACCCTAGTGAGCTGCACATATGTATTGCGCTCACCAATCAGAGACATGGTGGTACTGGATAGACTGACTCTAGTGAGCTGCACATATGTATTGCGCTCACCAATCAGAGACATGATGGTACTGGATAGACTGACCCTAGTGAGCTGCACATATGTACTGCGCTCACCAATCAGAGACATGGTGGTACTGGATAGACAGACCCTAGTGAGCTGCACATATGTATTGCGCTCACCAATCAGAGACATGGTGGTACTGGATAGACTGACCCTAGTGAGCTGCACATATGTATTGCGCTCACCAATCAGAGACATGATGGTACTGGATAGACTGACCCTAGTGAGCTGCACATATGTATTGCCCTCACCAATCAGAGACATGGTGGTACTGGATAGACTGACTCTAGTGAGCTGCACATATGTACTGCCCTCACCAATCAGAGACATGGTGGTACTGGATAGACTGACCCTAGTGAGCTGCACATATGTATTGCGCTCACCAATCAGAGACATGGTGGTACTGGATAGACAGACCCTAGTGAGCTGCACATATGTATTGCGCTCATCAATCAGAGACATGATGGTACTGGATAGACTGACCCTAGTGAGCTGCACATATGTACTGCCCCCACCAATCAGAAACATGATGGTACTGGATAGACTGACCCTAGTGAGCTGCACATATGTACTGCGCTCACCAATCAGGGACATGATGGTACTGGATAGACTGACCCTAGTGAGCTGCACATATGTATTGCGCTCACCAATCAGAGACATGGTGGTACTGGATAGACTGACTCTAGTGAGCTGCACATATGTATTGCGCTCACCAATCAGAGACATGATGGTACTGGATAGACTGACCCTAGTGAGCTGCACATATGTACTGCGCTCACCAATCAGAGACATGGTGGTACTGGATAGACAGACCCTAGTGAGCTGCACATATGTATTGCGCTCACCAATCAGAGACATGGTGGTACTGGATAGACTGACCCTAGTGAGCTGCACATATGTATTGCGCTCACCAATCAGAGACATGGTGGTACTGGATAGACTGACTCTAGTGAGCTGCACATATGTATTGCGCTCATCAATCAGAGACATGATGGTACTGGATAGACTGACCCTAGTGAGCTGCACATATGTATTGCGCTCACCAATCAGAGACATGATGGTACTGGATAGACTGACCCTAGTGAGCTGCACATATGTACTGCGCTCACCAATCAGAGACATGATGGTACTGGATAGACTGACCCTAGTGAGCTGCACATATGTATTGCACTCACCAATCAGAGACATGATGGTACTGGATAGACAGACCCTAGTGAGCTGCACATATGTATTGCGCTCACCAATCAGAGACATGATGGTACTGGAAAGACTGACCCTAGTGAGCTGCACATATGTATTGCACTCACCAATCAGAGACATGGTGGTACTGAATAGACTGACCCTAGTGAGCTGCACATATGTATTGCCCCCACCAATCAGAGACATGGTGGTACTGGATAGACTGACTCTAGTGAGCTGCACATATGTATTGCGCTCACCAATCAGAGACATGGTGGTACTGGATAGACTGACCCTAGTGAGCTGCACATATGTATTGCGCTCACCAATCAGAGACATGGTGGTACTGGATAGACAGACCCTAGTGAGCTGCACATATGTATTGCGCTCACCAATCAGAGACATGATGGTACTGGAAAGACTGACCCTAGTGAGCTGCACATATGTACTGCGCTCACCAATCAGAGGCATGGTGGTACTGGATAGACTGACCCTAGTGAGCTGCACATATGTAATGTGCTCACCCATCAGAGACATGATGGTACTGGAAAGACTGACCCTAGTGAGCTGCACATATGTACTGCGCTCACCAATCAGAGGCATGGTGGTACTGGATAGACTGACCCTAGTGAGCTGCACATATGTATTGTGCTCACCCATCAGAGACATGGTGGTACTGGATAGACAGACCCTAGTGAGCTGCACATATGTATTGCGCTCACCAATCAGAGACATGATGGTACTGGAAAGACTGACCCTAGTGAGCTGCACATATGTATTGCCCTCACCAATCAGAGACATGGTGGTACTGGATAGACTGACACTAGTGAGCTGCACATATGTATTGCGCTCACCAATCAGAGACATGGTGGTACTGGATAGACTGACCCTAGTGAGCTGCACATATGTATTGCGCTCACCAATCAGAGACATGGTGGTACTGGATAGACTGACACTAGTGAGCTGCACATATGTATTGCGCTCACCAATCAGAGACATGGTGGTACTGGATAGACTGACCCTAGTGAGCTGCACATATGTATTGCGCTCACCAATCAGAGACATGGTGGTACTGGATAGACTGACACTAGTGAGCTGCACATATGTATTGCGCTCACCAATCAGAGACATGGTGGTACTGGATAGACTGACCCTAGTGAGCTGCACATATGTATTGCGCTCACCAATCAGAGACATGGTGGTACTGGATAGACAGACCCTAGTGAGCTGCACATATGTATTGCCCTCACCAATCAGAGACATAGTGGTACTGGATAGACTGACACTAGTGAGCTGCACATATGTATTGTGCTCACCAATCAGAGACATGGTGGTACTGGATAGACTGACCCTAGTGAGCTGCACATATGTAATGCGCTCACCAATCAGAGACATGGTGGTACTGGATAGACTGACCCTAGTGAGCTGCACATATGTATTGCGCTCACCAATTAGAGACATGGTGGTACTGGATAGACTGACCCTAGTGAGCTGCACATATGTATTGCGCTCACCAGAGACATAGTGGTACTGGATAGACTGACCCTAGTGAGCTGCACATATGTATTGCGCTCACCAGAGACATAGTGGTACTGGATAGACTGACCCTAGTGAGCTGCACATATGTACTGTCCTCACCAATCAGAGACATGATGGTACTGGATAGACCAACCCTAGTGAGCTGCACATATGTATTGCGCTCACCAATCAGAAACATGATGGTACTGGATAGACTGACCCTAGTGAGCTGCACATATGTATTGCGCTCACCAATCAGAGACATGGTGGTACTGGATAGACTGACCCTAGTGAGCTGCACATATGTATTGCGCTCACCAGAGACATAGTGGTACTGGATAGACTGACCCTAGTGAGCTGCACATATGTACTGTCCTCACCAATCAGAGACATGATGGTACTGGATAGACCAACCCTAGTGAGCTGCACATATGTATTGCGCTCATCAATCAGAAACATGATGGTACTGGATAGACTGACCAATACAGGACTCAAGAATTGGAAAGCAGCAGGATGAATTCGAAGTGTTTTTAGGCAATATTATCTGCTCATATTCAGCCAAATGCTTCAGAACTCATTGGAAGGCGCTACACAGTGCAGATGGACAATGACCCAAAGAATACTGCAAAAGCAACTAGAGTTTTTGAAGGGAAAGAAGTGTAATGCAATGCAATTGGCAAGTCAATCACCTGACCGGAATCAGATTGAGCATGCATTTCACTTGCAGAAGACAAAACTGAATGGAACATGCCCCAAGAACAAGCAGGAACTGAAGACATGAATATATAAAGTCAGCGCAGGTCTATAGTAATACAGCTTTCGTCATTTTCTGGTATACAGAATCTTCTAACAAAAGGGTAAAGAAGCAAGGCTTACCAGATTCCAACAACCCACATTATAAGGTTGTAAACGAGATTGATAGATGGTCTGCAGAGCTTTCAAATGGTGTCGTTTCACCAGCGATATTGCACACCACAACTTCCTCCGGAATATAGTAGATGTCCTGAGGTCGCAGAGACTCACCAAAGCGGAGTCCAGTAGGATAGTGACATGAAAGAGATGTACGGCACATCTCTTTCTGGTAAGCCTTGCTTCTTTACCCTTTTGTTCGAAGATTCTGTATACCAGAAAATGACGAAAGCTGTATTACTATAGACCTGCGCTGACTTTATATATTCATTGCTTGTGTGGACTTTTGGACATTGTCCTTCTCGGCTGCGGTCGCCTTCTGCCTTGGCGCTGACACTTGTTGTTTATTTTAGGAACTGAAGACAGTTGCAGTAGAGGCCTAGCACAGCATCACCAGGGATGAAGCCAGTGTCTAGTAAGGTCTATGCCTTCCAGACTTCAGGTTGTAATTGACTACAAAGGATTTGCAACCAAGTATTAAAAAGTGAAAGTTTTATTTCTGATTATAGTTCCGTCCCATTAGTTTTGGTCCCTTAACAAGTAGGAGGCACATATGTAAACTGCTGTAATTCCTACACCGTTCACTTGATTTAAATGTAAATACTCTCAAATGAAAGCTGACAGTTTGCAGTAAAGCATATCGTGTTCGTTTCATTTCAAATCCATTGTGGTTGTGTATAGAGCCAAAAACGTTAGAATTGTGTTGATGTCCCAATATTTATGTACCTGACTGTATGTGTAAAGACATGAAGAGCTGATATGTGTAAAGACATGAAGAGCTGATATATGTGTAAAGACATGAAGAGCTGATATGTGTAAAGACATGAAGAGCTGATATGTGTAAAGACATGAAGAGCTGATATGTGTAAAGACATGAAGAGCTGATATGTGTAAAGACGTGAAGAGCTGATATGTGTAAAGACATGAAGAGCTGATATGTGTAAAGGCATGAAGAGCTGATATGTGTAAAGACATGAAGAGCTGATATGTGTAAAGACATGAAGAACTGATATGTGTAAAGACATGAAGAGCTGATATGTGTAAAGACATGAAGAGCTGATATGTGTAAAGGCATGAAGAGCTGATATGTGTAAAGACATGAAGAACTGATATGTGTAAAGACATGAAGAGCTGATATGTGTAAAGACATGAAGAGCTGATATGTGTAAAGACATGAAGAGCTGATATGTGTAAAGACATGAAGAGCTGATATGTGTAAAGACATGAAGAGCTGATATGTGTAAAGGCATGAAGAGCTGATATGTGTAAAGACATGAAGAGCTGATATGTGTAAAGACATGAAGAACTGATGTGTGTAAAGATGTGAAGAGCTGATATGTGTAAAGACATGAAGAGCTGATATGTGTACAGACATGAAGAGCTGATATGTGTAATGACATGAAGAGCTGATATGTGTAAAGACGTGAAGAGCTGATATGTGTACAGACATGAAGAGCTGATATGTGTAAAGACGTGAAGAGCTGATACGTGTAAAGACGTGAAGAGCTGATATGTGTAAAGACGTGAAGAGCTGATATGTGTAAAGACATGAAGAGCTGATATGTGTAAAGACATGAAGAGCTGATATGTGTAAAGACGTGAAGAGCTGATATGTGTAGAGACATGAAGAGCTGATATGTGTAAAGACATGAAGAGCTGATATGTGTAAAGACATGAAGAGCTGATATGTGTAAAGACATGAAAAGCTAATATGTGTAGAGACGTGAAGAGCTGATATGTGTAAAGACGTGAAGAGCTGATACGTGTAAAGACATGAAGAGCTGATGTGTGTAAAGATGTGAAGAGCTGATATGTGTAAAGACATGAAGAGCTGATATGTGTAAAGACATGAAGAACTGATATATGTGTAAAGACGTGAAGAGCTGATATGCGTAAAGACATGAAGAACTGATATGTGTAAAGACATGAAGAGCTGATATGTGTAGAGACATGAAGAGCTGATATATGTGTACAGACATGAAGAACTGATACGTGTAAAGACATGAAGAGCTGATACGTGTACAGACATGAAGAGCTGATATGTGTAAAGACATGAAGAGCTGATGTGTGTAAAGATGTGAAGAGCTGATATGTGTAAAGACGTGAAGAGCTGATATGTGTAAAGACGTGAAGAGCTGATATGTGTAAAGACATGAAGAGCTGATATGTGTAAAGGCATGAAGAGCTGATATGTGTAAAGACGTGAAGAGCTGATATGTGTAAAGGCATGAAGAGCTGATATGTGTAAAGACATGAAGAGCTGATATGTGTAAAGACGTGAAGAGCTGATATGTGTAAAGACATGAAGAGCTGATGTGTGTAAAGATGTGAAGAGCTGATATGTGTAAAGGCGTGAAGAGCTGATATGTGTAAAGACGTGAAGAGCTGATATGTGTAAAGATGTGAAGAGCTGATATGTGTAAAGACGTGAAGAGCTGATATGTGTAAAGGCATGAAGAGCTGATATGTGTAAAGACATGAAGAGCTGATATGTGTAAAGACATGAAGAGCTGATATGTGTAAAGACATGAAGAGCTGATATGTGTAAAGGCATGAAGAGCTGATATGTGTAAAGACATGAAGAGCTGATATGTGTAAAGACATGAAGAGCTGATATGTGTAAAGATGTGAAGAGCTGATATGTGTAAAGACATGAAGAGCTGATATGTGTAAAGACATGAAGAGCTAATATGTGTAAAGACATGAAAGCTGATATGTGTAAAGATGTGAAGAGCTGATATATGTGTAAAGACATGAAGAGCTGATATGTGTAAAGACATGAAGAGCTAATATATGTAAAGACATGAAAGCTGATATGTGTAAAGACATAAAGAGCTGATATGTGTAAAGACATGAAGAGCTGATATGTGTAAAGACATGAAGAGCTAATATGTGTAAAGACATGAAAGCTGATATGTGTAAAGATGTGAAGAGCTGATATATGTGTAAAGACATGAAGAGCTGATATGTGTAAAGACATGAAGAGCTAATATATGTAAAGACATGAAAGCTGATATGTGTAAAGACATAAAGACCTGATATGTGTAAAGACATGAAGAGCTGATATGTGTAAAGACGTGAAGAGCTGATATGTGATAGTACACTAAATCATCAGTGGATCCTGAAAGTGAAAACTGCATGTCTATGTACATTGTCAGCAGTTGAAATAAAGCAGACCTGAACTGACAGATGATTTCCTGAGTATCCCTGTCGGTTTGTAAAGTCAATCATATTAAATGGACCTATATGAAAACTTCAAAATTAAAAGGGGAAGATTTTCCTCCTGACACTGTGGGGTTTCATCCTGACCCTCTTAATAAAAGTAGTATTTTTTTATTACATTTATGGAACAAAAATATATTTTGTAATGTAGTTATCACTCCGATCACATCATTTAACACTATACTCAGGTTTTCTGCAGGGTCACTTTAAAGCGGATTCGAGATAAACTTTTACTCATTGCATAATTGTGGTCCTTTTATATAGTTGATAGTGCGTTCCTCAAGCCAAATACGTTTTTTTGTTTAGTTTTAATACTCTAATTCCCTATAAACTAAACAAGCCTCGCCCACAGCTTTTCATAGTGCCTTGGCAGTGCAGCAAGGGCTTATGGGAACTCAGTCTGGGCAGGAGGAGGAGGAGGTTACTAGCCATTGATTTCAGAGGCAGAGGGGAGGAGGAGAGGGGACTGAATTTACACACAGGCAAGCTGATAGCAGCTCCAGCCCTCAGGCCTGTGACAGTGTGACAAACAGAACATGGTTGCTGTCATTGTATCACAGGAATAAATAATCATACTATTAAAGCTGTTTGCAGCTAGATATGCTGTGTAAACGATCTAAACTTTAGGTAACATATATAGACAAGTTACTTGTCATAGTTCGTTTTTCATCTCGGATCCGCTTTAAGGACACAGACGCCTGCCAGCAAGTAATGCCGGGCCGCTGGCTAAGGTTAGCTATGTGATCTCTGCAACCAATCCAAGCATGGGCGCTCCCCACAGCTTAAAAATCAAAGCATGTGACTGCGGATTATTACTTGATTAAAACTCTCACTCTGCTGGAAGTTTACTGCAAAGCTATGACTTGCTGTCCATAAGCATGAATGAGAACCACCCCTTAGAAGAGCCGCTGCAGGTGAAACAGCAGAGCGGCCCAATCATATGGAGCTCCCCAGAACCGAGAGTGGACTTCGCAATAACAACTGTGAGATAATCAATCATATGCAAAACACAATCACGTTTCACCACCAGTCAATACATTTTTCATGGAATTTCTGCCACACCTTATATTGGTTATACCGTCAGCAAGACAGTATACGTGTCATTAAGAGAAGGTTAGTGTTTTATTTATTGGATCTATGATTAACAGGGACGGATTTGTACTCTTTACCGCCCTAGGCCACTGTCACCAGCCGCCACCATTCAGTATATGTAGCCAGATAACCCCTCCCCCTTCCCTCTAGTATAGGTAGCCAGATGACCCCTCCCCCTTCCCTCCACTCCAGTATAGGTAGCCTGATGACCCCCCAGTATAGGTAGCCAGATGATCCCTCCCCCTTCCCTCTAGTATAGGTAGCCTGATGACCCCCCCCCCAGTATAGGTAGCCAGATGACCCCTCCCCCTTCCCTCTAGTATAGGTAGCCTGATGACCCCCCCCCCCAGTATAGGTAGCCAGATGACCCCTCCCCCTTCCCTCCACTCCAGTATAGGTAGCCTGATGACCCCCCAGTATAGGTAGCCAGATGATCCCTCCCCCTTCCCTCTAGTATAGGTAGCCTGATGACCCCCCCCCCAGTATAGGTAGCCAGATGACCCCTCCCCCTTCCCTCCACTCCAGTATAGGTAGCCTGATGACCCCCCAGTATAGGTAGCCAGATGATCCCTCCCCCTTCCCTCTAGTATAGGTAGCCTGATGACCCCCCCCCCCAGTATAGGTAGCCAGATGACCCCTCCCCCTTCCCTCCACTCCAGTATAGGTAGCCTGATGACCCCCCAGTATAGGTAGCCAGATGATCCCTCCCCCTTCCCTCTAGTATAGGTAGCCTGATAACCCCCCCCCCCCCCCCCCCCCCAGTATAGGTAGCCAGATGACTCTTCCCCCTTCCCTCTAGTATATGTAGCCAGATAACACCTCCCCCTCCAGTATAGGTAGCCAGATGACCCCTCCCCCTTCCGTATAGGTAACCTGATGCCCCCCCCCCCCAGTATAGGTAGCCAGATGACTCCCATAATCCCTCCTTTCCCCCCCCCCCTTTCAGTATAGGTAGCCAGCTCACCTTCACATTGCAGCAGCCTTCAGTGTCATTCATTTCTCTGCTCGTCTCCAGTGCAGAAACTTCCTCTTCCTTTCTGTCTCCAATGCTGCCCAAGTCCATAGCTGCCGGCCACAATGCAAACGCGCACAGAGAGCAAGGTGGCTGCTGCACAGACGGCTAGCAGCAGAGTACCGCGGTCAGGTGTTCGCCTGATCTCCCTGCATTGCAGCATTTGCAAGCGTGCAACTACTGCACCAGTTTAGTCTGCTGTTTTGGTGTCCTTTCTCCTGTGGTGCCCTAGGCCATGGCCTAGGCGGCCTTGGCCTAAATCCGGCCCTGATGATTAATGCAGAACTATGGTCAATATACAAGGGTCATCTAGAAAGTAACAACTGTTCCCAATCCATCAGTTAAAGTGTACCAGAGACTGTGCATACTTACCGTTTTATACATACCTGGGGCTTCCTCCAGCCCTTTGTCCACTGATCGCTCCCATGCCGCCGTCCTCCACTGCCTGAAGCTCTGATACCGGGTCCTGTTAGTTCGGCCAGTCTGCGCAAGAGGAAGTGCGCTCTTTCCGTATCACTCAGCCGGTCACCAGAGAGATACATAAAGAGCGCACTTCCGCTAGCGCAGACTGGCCACGACCGGAGGAAGTTATGGGGCCCAGTACCGGTGCTTCAGACAGAGGAGGATGGCGGCGTGGGAGCGATCCGTGTGCGTGGGGCTGGAGGAAGTCCCGGGTAAGTATCAAATCTTTAGTTGTTTTAATCTCTGGTTCACTTTAAGCATTTATCATATCTTTTTCCAAGGTTTTCAATCCCTTTGTTGTAATGTCATCGCACTCCTCACCTCTAGGTTGGAGGAATTGTGGGAGTGGGAGGTTCGTGTTAATGCTGCTGAAAAAACAGTCACCAGCATTCTGCAATCACTTGACAAGTTATGCAGGGAGAAGTTAACCAGCAGAGGTTAACCAGGCAAGTTAAGTAAATGTGAAGTGACCTATAAAACAAAAAAGGGAGCTACTTAACGATGGACAGGGAAGGCTCTGGGTCTTATAGAGCCTTCCCTTTCTTCTCTTGCTCCCCTCATGCCAGAGTTGTCACCGCTCTCTCGCGCATGTGCAGTACAGAACGCCGCAATGGAATTTTGGCGCAGACTGTGCCAATTGTTAGAATATCGGTTACCGATCTGCTACAGTTAGCAACAGATCTTAGTCAATCAGCTGTATTGCAGATTGCGCCCTTCCGTAACCCACCCTAACACTAGCCTTCCTACTGCTACACCCAACAGTATACTTCTGAATATCGCCCTGCTTACTGATCACTCACAGAAACTTTCTGGACAGTGTTAAGCTGGCCACTAACTGTCCAATTTCTAGCGAAAAATTGTTCGAGCGATCAGAAATTCTGATCGGACGAAAAATCGTTCACTGCACCATCAACTAACCAATCATTGCTTCCTATCCATCACGACCACCAAGAAAATCAAAATTTTCGTTCGACGAAAATTCATTCGGGCGACATTTTTTTCACTCGTTCATAATCGATTGTGTCCACCAATGGAGATTATTTACAACCAATCCGATCAGAATTTCTGATCGCTCGAACGATTTTTCGCTAGAAATTGGACCGTTAGTGGCCAGCTTTACCGCTTGCCGAAACCGTATCAAAGACAGCACCACTTGCCAATCCCTCGCCAATGCTTGCATTGCTTACTGAAGCCTACGCCAGTTTCATACACTCCAGCACTGTTTGGCGATTGCTGGCCGACCGCTTGCACTGCTTACCAAACACTTGCCAAATCCTCAGCAGGGCTTACAGATTATTCGCTGCTGCTTGACACACAATTACGCCGCTCGATGATACTCCCACCAAACTTAAACACCCCAGCACACAATTTAATATTGCCATCTACGGTACTGCCGTAAGGCGCTGCCGGCCGCCACGCCAAAATTAACTGCTTCGAACCAGGCTGATGCCTTGTTTGCAATTACAGGCAAATCACTTAATTCAAAAACCTTGGGCAAAAAGTAGTTTGGGCACAAATGACCAGGTTTTTGGTGATGTCAGTATAAGCCAATAGCTACGGAAATAAGCCTTGACCTTGGAGTGTTTAACATTTAGTGCTCATCGATATGTGATGATTAACTATAAACTATTGCACTTCAACTGTTAATATAGTAACTAACATAGTAACAGGTGCAACTTAAAAGACAGGTCTGAGCTAAAAAAAATAAAAATAAAAAGGGATCTAAATTACCTGGTGCTTCCTCCAGCCCCTGGCAGCCTATCTGTCCCTCACCCCAGCTCCACACCCAGCCGGTGGCCCGGGGTTCCCTCCTTTGCAGATGCAGACCTTGCAGGATCATCTCTGTCTGCGCGAGCGCACAGCTGCACCGCTCGCGCTAATGCAGAGGTGGCAGTACTTTTGCTGTACAGGACCTAGCCTAGAAGCCACTCCAGGCGCATCTCGTGTTTGTAATGAGCGCACTAAGCACACACATTTTAGCGCTGAGCCTGATGTCATACAAGTTAGAATCTTATAAGCGGAATGTTCCCAACGTCTTTACACGCAGTGCTAACAAATATTTGCAGGTTACAATCATTAACACACATGAGATGCACATTGAAAGGTGTCTTAGCACAACAGTTTAGAAGAAGCAAACACTAATATACATCCTGTACCAGGACATCATCATACTGAAGTCATCATTATCACCTATCCACAGAAGTTGGGAATCTTTCTTATACAAGCAGCCGCGCTATTTTGATACCTTTTTTTGCACATTCAAAGCCTCGGACACACGGGTAATGCAAGTGTTCAAAACTTAACTGAACCATGCGTAAATTAGCATGTGATACGAGGCAAAAGATTTTGTGCACCTGACAAGTTTTTAGTTGGCTTCATATTGGATTACGGTAGGCCTCTTCTGTCCGGAACAGCTAAATGGAGAGCAACAAATATGGGTGCCAGGACCACCGCTATGAGAACTGCGTCTACTAATAACGGACGTGAAGCATCCGATATTAGTGGACTGGCCGAAGTTCGCATATTCGGTGTCCCCGGTGGCCCAAATTTGTTGCGTGGGTTTAGTGTCAGAAGGTGGGGGGGTTAAGGTTAGAAGGGTGAAGGTTAGTTGTTTTACGGCTAAACCCTCAAGGGGGTTCAGATTACATGGGGGGTTAAGGTTAGGCACCACCAGGGAAAGGGGGGGGGGTTGGTTAAAAGTTTACCAGAGCTGTCCCTGAAAGAAGCTTTCATACTCACCCACAGCTTCCTCCATCAACATAAGCACATGTGAGCCTGCCGTTCAACCGCACTCAGCCCCGTGTCAGGTGGAGTCTTCTGCACATGCGTGGACCTCCCGTGCACACGCACAAGACCCTGACTGCCGCAATTGAACCAGTTACCGGGTTGATTGCGGCTCACACGTGCATATGCTGCTGGGTGAAGCCGTGGGTGAGTATTGAATCTTCTTTCAGGGGCAGCTCTGGTTAGGCACCTGCCGGTGCTGGTTGGCTGATTGCTGGTTAGACGTCTGCCGATGCAGCACAGCCATACCTCGTTTCTTCTTCTACTGGACATCATTGAAGTACCGCATATATTTTCAGCTGAAGATGCTGGGGTCAGAGCCCCAAGTTACGGATCAAAGAGCTCTAGGAGGTCCTTAGGTGCTGTTACACAAACCTATACTAGATGTTGCATTTCCTACTCTCGGCTTATATTCGAGCCAATCACTTTATCCTGTTTTTGTTTTTTTTAGGTAAAAGTTGGCCTAAAATCAGGTGAGCTTCTACTTGTGTATATACGGTAATAAATACAGTGGGGTGTGAAAGTTTGGGCAGCCTTGTTAATCGTCATGATTTTCCTGTATAAATCGTTGGTTGTTACGATAAAAATTGATTCAACTCAGTATCAGCAGATTCCGGAGACCAATGTCCAGGAATCAGTGACAAAGCTGAAGCTGCGCAAAGGCTGGATCTTTCAACAAGACAACGACCCTAAACACTGCTCAAAATCCACTAAGGCATTCATGCAGAGGTACAAGTACAATGTCCTGGAATGGCCATCTCAGTCCCCAGACCTGAATATAATTGAAAATCTGTGGTGTGAGTTAAAGAGACCTGTCCATGCTCGGAAGCCATCAAACCTGAATGAACTAGAGATGTTTTGTAAAGAGGAATGGTCCAAAATACCTTCAACCAGAAGCCAGATTCTCATTGGGACCTACAGGAAGTGTTTAGAGGCTGTAATTTCTGCAAAAGGAGGATCTACTAAATACTAATTTCATTTCTTTTTTGTGGTGCCCAAATTAATGCACCTGCCTAATTTTGTTTAAACAATTATTACACACTTTCTGTAAATCCAATAAACTTAATTTCACTTCTCAAATATCACTGTGTGTGTCTCCTATATGATATATTTAACAGACATTTTTTATCGTAACAACCAACGATTTATTCAGGAAAACCACGACGATAAACCAGTTTGCACAAACTTTTGCATCCCCCTGTAATTGAAGATTAGATGAACTTAGAACTATTGGTGACTGGTTTAGGCTTTTGGATTACATTTTTAAAACTGAGATTTATGGGACACAGGTGTCTACGCAATAGAAATAAGATCACAACCTAAGAATTGTGGCATTGAATATAGGATCCATTATTTAGCTCTGACTAAAAATAATTTGATTTAATACAAAGCTCCTCAGCTATATAATGGGTTTGTGGTGAAGGACTGAGTGAGTGTGGATAAGTCTAAAAACCTACCTAAGGTATTTGGTTGTGAAAGGGGACCAGCATTGTCAGACTCAACGCCACACGTGTCAGCTTTGCCGCCACATTGTCCAGCCTCCTGTACATAGGTGAATGCATCGGGCAGGGCACTCCCTTATAAACATTTCCAGATGGACGACGCCAAACAGGATCGCATCGGTGCGTGTGTGCGAAGGATCGTTTGTGCGTACATGTACGCAGGATCTTTGTACTTGAATGTGGGAAAGATAGTTTGCGAGAGTGTTTATTCCAATCCACGCATGCAAGGTGCGCAAAACGTTTGCATTCAAACTCAGGAGCCTCACTATAAAGGCGGCCAGGCCTGACAGCAGGTGCTGATAGTTTGCTTTAGCTTGGTTAGTCTGCCACTCTTGCTCTTATTCCTGTGTACGGATCTCTGACTGTGTGATTGACCACAATTGACCTCTGCTATCCTGACCCTTGATTCATTTATGGTTCTGCCTGATCTCTGCCGGCCCTGACCCTTGCTTGTCTATCCGCATTGGACCCTTTCTTGTCTATCCACGTACGACTGATATCCGCCTGTCCTGATCCTTGCCCTGTTACCCGACGATTGATTGCTGCCTGCCCTTGACCTCTGCTTGTTTACTTGGATTCTGAAGCTCCACATCGCAGTATCGATTGTTCTCCCGACCACTGTAAGGACTCAATCCCACTAGCAGCCTTTTCTAAATGCTAGTGATTTGAAAAAGTTCTTACTAATGTAATTCTATGAATTCTATGGGGGATTTTTTATAAAATCACATCCCTCTAGTGGGATCACACCCATAGCATTACATTAGCAACAGCTTTTCAAAGCACAAAGCGCTCAGAAAAGTGCTCCTAGTGGGTGTATCTAGAGTGCAACCTGGTGAGAACTAGGCAGCAAAGTCCATCGTCCCTTGTGTGGCCGCTCTGGTGAAGACCCGTGGTCATAGGCCTGATCGATTTTAGGAAAAATTTAATTGAGCGATTACTGTCCGAAGTCACAATTTAGATTTGATTACTTCAAATAAAGCATTGTTTCCCTCTTCAGAGCAACTCTGCCCCCGTCTCTCTCTGTGCCCACTCTGTGTCTCTCTCTGTGCCAGCTCTGTGTCTCTCTCTGTGCCCGCCCTGTGTCTCTCTCTGTGCCAACTCTGTGTCTCTCTCTGTGCCCGCCCTGTGTCTCTCTCTGTGCCCGCCCTGTGACTCTCTCTGTGCCCACCCTGTGTCTCTCTCTGTGCCCGCCCTGTGTCTCTCTCTGTGCCCGCCCTGTGTCTCTCTCTGTGCCCACTCTGTGTCTCTCTCTGTGCCCGCCCTGTGTCTCTCTCTGTGCCCACTCTGTGTCTCTCTCTGTGCCCGCCCTGAGTCTCTCTCTGTGCCCGCCCTGTGTCTCTCTCTGTGCCTGCCCTGTGTCTCTCTCTGTGCCCACTCTGTGTCTCTCTCTGTGCCCACTCTGTGTCTCTCTCTGTGCCCACCCTGTGTCTCTCTCTGTGCCCGCTCTGTGTCTCTCTCTGTGCCTGCCCTGTGTCTCTCTCTGTGCCCACTCTGTGTCTCTCTCTGTGCCCACTCTGTGTCTCTCTCTGTGCCCGCCCTGAGTCTCTCTCTGTGCCCGCCTTGTGTCTCTCTCTGTGCCCACTCTGTGTCTCTCTCTGTGCCCGCCCTGTGTCTCTCTCTGTGCCCGCCCTGTGTCTCTCTTTATGCCGGCCCTGTGTCTCTCTCTGTGCACCCTCTGTGTCTCTCTCTGTGCCCGCCCTGTGTCTCTCTCTGTGCCCGCCCTGTGTCTCTCTTTATGCCTGCCCTGTATCTCTCTCTGTGCACCCTCTGTGTCTCTCTCTGTGCCCACTCTGTGTCTCTCTCTGTGCCCACTCTGTGTCTCTCTCTGTGCCCACCCTGTGTCTCTCTCTGTGCCCGCCCTGTGTCTCTCTCTCTGTGCCTGCCCTGTCTCTCTCTGTGCCCGCCCTGTGCCTCTCTCTGGTCCCGCCCTGTGCCTCTCTCTGGTCCTGCCCTGTGCCTCTCTCTGTGCCCACCCGGTGTCTCTCTCTGTGCCCACCCTGTGCCTCTCTCTGTGCCCGCCCTGTGTCTCTGTGCCCGCCCTGTGTCTCTCTCTGTGCCCGCCCTGTGTCTCTCTGTGCCCGCCGTGTCGCTCTCTGAGCCCGCCCTGTGTCTCTCTGTGGCCACTGTGTCTCTCTCTGTGCCCGCTCTGTGTCTCTCTGTGGCCACTGTGTGTCTCTCTGTGTGCCCGCCCTGTGTCTCTCTCTGTGCCCGCCCTGTGTCTCTCTGTGGCCACTCTGTGTCTCTCTCTGTGCCCGCCCTGTGTCTCTCTCTGTGCCCGCCCTGTGTCTCTCACTGTGCCCGCCCTGTGTCTCTCACTGTGCCCGCCCTGTGTCTCTCTCTGTGCCCGCCCTGTGCCTCTCTCTGTGCCCGCCCTGAGTCTCTCTCTGTGCCCGCCCTGTGTCTCTCTCTGTGCCCGCCCTGTGTCTCTCTGTGCCCGCCCTGTGTCTCTCTCTGTGCCCGTCCTGTGTCTCTCTGTGCCCGCCCTGTGTCTCTCTCTGTGCCCACCCTGTGTCTCTCTGTGCCCGCCGTGTCTCTCTCTGTGCTTGCCCTGTGCCTCTCTCTGTGCACCCTCTGTGTCTCTCTTTGTGCCTCCTTTGTCTGTGCCCACTCTGGGTCTCTCTGTGCCCACCCTGTGTCTCTCTCTGTGCCCGCCCTGTGTCTCTCTGTGGCCACTCTGTGTCTCTCTCTGTGCCCGCCCTGTGTCTCACTCTGTGCCCGCCCTGTGTCTCTCTCTGTGCCCGCCCTGTGTCTCTCTCTGTGCCCGCCCTGTGTCTCTGTCTGTGCACCCTCTGTGTCTCTCTCTGTGCCCACCCTGTGTCTCTCTCTGTGCCCGCCCTGTGCCTCTCTCTGTGCCCGCCCTGTGTCTCTCTCTGTGCCCGCCCTGTGTCTCTCTCTGTGCTCGCCGTGTCTCTTTCTGTGCCCGCCCTGTGTCTCTCTTTGTGCCCACCCTGTGTCTCTCTGTGGCCACTCAGTGTCTCTCTCTGTGCCCGTCCTGTGTCTCTCTCTGTGCCCGCCCTGTGTCTCTCTCTGTGCCCGCCCTGTGTCTCTCTGTGCCCGCCGTGTCTCTCTCTGTGCCTGCCCTGTGCCTCTCTCTGTGCACTCTCTGTGTATCTCTTTGTGCCCCCTTTGTCTGTGCCCGCTCTGGGTCTCTCTGTGCCCGCCCTGTGTCTCTCTCTGTGCCCACCCTGTGTCTCTCTGTGGCCACTCTGTGTCTCTCTCTGTGCCCGCCCTGTGTCTCTCTCTGTGCCTGCCCTGTGCCTCTCTGTGCCCGCCCTGTGTCTCTCTCTGTGCCCGCCCTGTGCCTCTCTCTGTGTCCGCCCTGTGTCTCTCTTTGTGCCCAAACTGTGTCTCTCTCTGTGCCCGCCCTGTGCCTCTCTCTGTGCCCACCCTGTGTATCTCTCTGTGCCCGCCCTGTGTATCTCTCTGTGCCCGCCCTGTGTCTCTCTGTGCCCACCCTGTGTCTCTCTGTGGCCACTCTATGTCTCTCGCTGTGCCCGCCCTGTGTCTCTCTCTGTGCCTGCCCTGTGTCTCTCTCTGTGCCTGCCCTGTGTCTCTCTGTGCCCGCCGTGTCTCTCTCTGTGCTTGCCCTGTGCCTCTCTCTGTGCACCCTCTGTGTCTCTCTTTGTGCCTCCTTTGTCTGTGCCCACTCTGGGTCTCTCTGTGCCCACCCTGTGTCTCTCTCTGTGCCCGCCCTGTGTCTCTCTGTGGCCACTCTGTGTCTCTCTCTGTGCCCGCCCTGTGTCTCACTCTGTGCCCGCCCTGTGTCTCTCTCTGTGCCCGCCCTGTGTCTCTGTCTGTGCCCGCCCTGTGTCTCTGTCTGTGCACCCTCTGTGTCTCTCTCTGTGCCCACCCTGTGTCTCTCTCTGTGCCCGCCCTGTGCCTCTCTCTGTGCCCGCCCTGTGCCTCTCTCTGTGCCCGCCCTGTGTCTCTCTCTGTGCCCGCCCTGTGTCTCTCTCTGTGCTCGCCGTGTCTCTTTCTGTGCCCGCCCTGTGTCTCTCTTTGTGCCCACCCTGTGTCTCTCTGTGGCCACTCAGTGTCTCTCTCTGTGCCCGTCCTGTGTCTCTCTCTGTGCCCGCCCTGTGTCTCTCTCTGTGCCCGCCCTGTGTCTCTCTGTGCCCGCCGTGTCTCTCTCTGTGCCTGCCCTGTGCCTCTCTCTGTGCACTCTCTGTGTCTCTCTTTGTGCCCCCTTTGTCTGTGCCCGCTCTGGGTCTCTCTGTGCCCGCCCTGTGTCTCTCTCTGTGCCCACCCTGTGTCTCTCTGTGGCCACTCTGTGTCTCTCTCTGTGCCCGCCCTGTGTCTCTCTCTGTGCCTGCCCTGTGCCTCTCTGTGCCCGCCCTGTGTCTCTCTCTGTGCCCGCCCTGTGCCTCTCTCTGTGTCCGCCCTGTGTCTCTCTTTGTGCCCAAACTGTGTCTCTCTCTGTGCCCGCCCTGTGCCTCTCTCTGTGCCCACCCTGTGTATCTCTCTGTGCCCGCCCTGTGTATCTCTCTGTGCCCGCCCTGTGTCTCTCTGTGCCCACCCTGTGTCTCTCTGTGGCCACTCTATGTCTCTCGCTGTGCCCGCCCTGTGTCTCTCTCTGTGCCTGCCCTGTGTCTCTCTCTGTGCCTGCCCTGTGTCTCTCTCTGTGCCTGCCCTGTGCCTCTCTCTGTGCCCGCCCTGTGTCTCTCTCTGTGCCCGCCCTGTGTCTCTCTCTGTGCCCGCCCTGTGTCTCTCTCTGTGTCCGCCCTGTGTCTCTCTCAATCTCCGCCCTGTTCTCTGTGCCCGCCCTGTGTCTCTCTCTGTGCCCGCCCTGTGTCTCTCTCTGTGCCTGCCCTGTGTCTCTCTCTGTGCCTGCCCTGTGTCTCTCTCTGTGCCTGCCCTGTTTCTCTCTCTGTACCTGCTCTGTGTCTCTCTCTGTGCCCGCCCTGTGTCTCTCAGTGCCCGCCCTGTGTCTCTCTCTGTGCCCGCCCTGTCTCTCTCTCTCTGTGCCCGCCCTGTGTCTCTCTGTGGCCACTCTGTGTCTCTCTCTGTGCCCGCCCTGTGTCTCTCTCTGTGCCCGCCATGTGTCTCTCTCTGTGCCACTCTGTGTCTCTCTGTGTGGCCACACTGTGCCTCTCTCTGTGCCCGCCCTGTGTCTCTCTGTGGCCACTCTGTGTGTCTCTCTCTGTGCCCGCCCTGTGTCTCTCTCTCTGTGCCCGCCCTGTGTCTCTCTGTGGCCACTCTGTGTCTCTCTCTGTGCCCGCCCTGTGTCTCTCTCTGTGCCCGCCCTGTGTCTCTCTCTGTGCACGCCATGTGTCTCTCTCTGTGGCCACACTGTGTCTCTCTCTGTGCCCGCCCTGCATCTCTCTCTGTGCCCGCCCTGTGTCTCTCTCTGTGCCCGCCCTGTGTCTCTCTCTGTGGCCACACTGTGTCGCTCTCTGTGCCCGCCCTGTGTCTCTCTCTGTGCCCGCCCTGTGTCTCTCTCTGTGGCCACACTGTGTCTCTCTCTGTGCCCGCCCTGTCTCTCTCTGTGCCCGCCCTGTGTCTCTCTCTGTGCCCGCCCTGTGTCTCTCTCTGTGCCCGCCCTGTGTCTCTCTCTGTGCTCGCCCTGTGTCTCTCTCTGTGCCCGCCCTGTGTCTCTCTGTGCCCGCCCAGTGTCTCTCTGTGCCCGCCGTGTCTCTCTGTGCCCGCCCTGCATCTCTCTCTGTGCCCGCCCTGTGTCTCTCTCTGTGCCCGCCCTGCATCTCTCTCTGTGCCCGCCCTGTGTCTCTCTCTGTGCCCGCCATGTGTCTCTCTCTGTGCCCGCCCTGTGTCTCTCTGTGCCCGCCGTGTCTCTCTCTGTGCCCGCCCTGTGTCTCTCTCTGTGCCTGCCCTGTGTCTCTCTGTGGCCACTCTGTGTCTCTCTCTGTGCCCGCCCTGTGTCTCTCTCTGTGCCCACCCTGTGTCTCTCTCTGTGCCCGCCCTGTGTCTCTCTCTGTGGCCACACTGTGTCGCTCTCTGTGCCCGCCCTGTGTCTCTCTCTGTGCCCGCCCTGTGTCTCTCTCTGTGCCCGCCCTGTGTCTCTTTCTGTGCCCGCCCTGTGTCTCTCTCTGTGCCCGCCCTGTGTCTCTCTCTGTGCCCGCCCTGTGTCTCTTTCTGTGCCCGCCCTGTGTCTCTCTCTATGCCCGCCCTGTGTCTCTCTTTGTGCCTCCTTTGTCTGTGCCCACTCTGGGTCTCTCTGTGCCCGCCCTGTGTCTCACTCTGTGCCCGCCCTGTGTCTCACTCTGTGCCCACCCTGTGTCTCTCTCTGTGCCCGCCCTGTCTCTCTCTGTGCCCACCCTGTGTCTCTCTCTGTGCCTGCCCTGTGCCTCTCTCTGTGCCCGCCCTGTGCCTCTCTCTGGTCCCGCCCTGTGCCTCTCTCTGGTCCTGCCCTGTGCCTCTCTCTGTGCCCACCCTGTGTCTCTCTCTGTGCCCACCCTGTGCCTCTCTCTGTGTCTCTGTGCCCGCCCTGTGTCTCTCTCTGTGCCCGCCCTGTGTCTCTCTGTGCCCACCGTGTCTCTCTCTGAGCCCGCCCTGTGTCTCTCTGTGGCCACTGTGTCTCTCTCTGTGCCCGCTCTGTGTCACTCTGTGGCCACTGTGTGTCTCTCTGTGTGCCCGCCCTGTGTCTCTCTCTGTGCCCGCCCTGTGTCTCTCTGTGGCCACTCTGTGTCTCTCTCTGTGCCCGCCCTGTGTCTCTCTCTGTGCCCGCCCTGTGTCTCTCTCTGTGCCCGCCCTGTCTCTCTCTCTGTGCCTGCCCTGTGTCTCTCTCTGTGCCTGCCCTGTGTCTCTCTCTGTGCCCGCCCTGTGCCTCTCTCTGTGCCCGCCCTGTGTCTCTCTCTGTGCCCGCCCTGTCTCTCTCTCTGTGCCCGCCCTGTGTCTCTCTCTGTGCCCGTCCTGTGTCTCTCTGTGCCCGCCCTGTGTCTCTCTCTGTGGCCACCCTGTGTCTCTCTGTGCCCGCCGTGTCTCTCTCTGTGCTTGCCCTGTGCCTCTCTCTGTGCACCCTCTGTGTCTCTCTTTGTGCCTCCTTTGTCTGTGCCCACTCTGGGTCTCTCTGTGCCCACCCTGTGTCTCTCTCTGTGCCCGCCCTGTGTCTCTCTGTGGCCACTCTGTGTCTCTCTCTGTGCCCGCCCTGTGTCTCACTCTGTGCCCGCCCTGTGCCTCTCTCTGTGCCCGCCCTGTGTCTCTCTCTGTGCCCGCCCTGTGTCTCTCTCTGTGCACCCTCTGTGTCTCTCTCTGTGCCCGCCCTGTGTCTCTCTCTGTGCCCGCCCTGTGCCTCTCTCTGTGCCCGCCCTGTGTCTCTCTCTGTGCCCGCCCTGTGTCTCTCTCTGTGCCCGCCCTGTGTCTCTCTCTGTGCTCGCCGTGTCTCTTTCTGTGCCCGCCCTGTGTCTCTCTTTGTGCCCACCCTGTGTCTCTCTGTGGCCACTCAGTGTCTCTCTCTGTGCCCGTCCTGTGTCTCTCTCTGTGCCCGCCCTGTGTCTCTCTCTGTGCCCGCCCTGTGTCTCTCTGTGCCCGCCGTGTCTCTCTATGTGCCTGCCCTGTGCCTCTCTCTGTGCACTCTCTGTGTCTCTCTTTGTGCCCCCTTTGTCTGTGCCCACTCTGGGTCTCTCTGTGCCCGCCCTGTGTCTCTCTCTGTGCCCACCCTGTGTCTCTCTGTGGCCACTCTGTGTCTCTCTCTGTGCCCGCCCTGTGTCTCTCTCTGTGCCTGCCCTGTGTCTCTCTCTGTGCCTGCCCTGTGCCTCTCTGTGCCCGCCCTGTGTCTCTCTCTGTGCCCGCCCTGTGCCTCTCTCTGTGTCCGCCCTGTGTCTCTCTTTGTGCCTAAACTGTGTCTCTCTCTGTGCCCGCCCTGTGCCTCTCTCTGTGCCCACCCTGTGTATCTCTCTGTGCCCGCCCTGTGTCTCTCTGTGCCCACCCTGTGTCTCTCTGTGGCCACTCTATGTCTCTCGCTGTGCCCGCCCTGTGTCTCTCTCTGTGCCTGCCCTGTGTCTCTCTCTGTGCCTGCCCTGTGTCTCTCTCTGTGCCTGCCCTGTGCCTCTCTCTGTGCCCGCCCTGTGCCCGCCCGGTGTCTCTCTCTGTGCCCGCCCTGTGTCTCTCTCTGTGCCCGCCCTGTGTCTCTCTCTGTGTCCGCCCTGTGTCTCTCTCTGTGTCCGCCCTGTTCTCTGTGCCCGCCCTGTGTCTCTCTCTGTGCCCGCCCTGTGTCTCTCTCTGTGCCTGCCCTGTGTCTCTCTCTGTGCCTGCCCTGTTTCTCTCTCTGTACCCGCTCTGTGTCTCTCTCTGTGCCCGCCCTGTATCTCTCTGTGCCCGCCCTGTGTCTCTCTCTGTGCCCGCCCTGTGTCTGTCTCTGTGCCCGCCCTGTCTCTCTCTCTCTGTGCCCGCCCTGTGTCTCTCTCTGTGCCCGCCCTGTGTCTCTCTCTGTGCTTGCCCTGTGTCTCTCTGTGCCACTCTGTGTCTCTCTGTGCCACTCTGTGTCTCTCTCTGTGGCCACACTGTGCCTCTCTCTGTGCCCGCCCTGTGTCTCTCTGTGGCCACTCTGTGTTTCTCTCTCTGTGCCCGCCCTGTGTCTCTCTCTCTGTGCCCGCCCTGTGTCTCTCTGTGCCCGCCCAGTGTCTCTCTCTGTGCCCGCCCTGTGTCTCTCTCTGTGCCCGCCATGTGTCTCTCTCTGTGGCCACACTGTGTCTCTCTCTGTGCCCGCCCTGTGTCTCTCTCTGCCCGCCCTGTGTCTCTCTGTGCCCGCCGTGTCTCTCTCTGTGCCTGCCCTGTGTCTCTCTGTGGCCACTCTGTGTCTCTCTCTGTGCCCGCCCTGTGTCTCTCTCTGTGCCCACCCTGTGTCTCTCTCTGTGCCCACCCTGTGTCTCTCTCTGTGGCCACACTGTGTCGCTCTCTGTGCCCGCCCTGTGTCTCTCTCTGTGCCCGCCCTGTGTCTCTCTCTGTGCCCGCCCTGTGTCTCTCTCTGTGGCCACACTGTGTCTCTCTCTGTGCCCGCCCTGTGTCTCTCTCTGTGCCCGCCCTGTGTCTCTCTCTGTGCCCGTCCTGTGTCTCTCTCTGTGCCCGCCCTGTGTCTCTCTCTGTGCCCGCCCTGTATCTCTCTCTGTGCCCGCCCTGTGTCTCTCTCTGTGCCCCCTCTGTGTCTCCTCTGTGTCCACTCTGTCCCCCAAGCTGCGACACGGCACGAGTCCAGCGATGCCCGTCTAACTACTTTGCCTTGTGCAGGCTCTAATGCATGGCATACATCCTGTATGTCATGTGACATACAGGAACCAGGAAGCATGCCGTGCACAAGAGCCGGTGTTGTGTCTGATTACGCTGCCTGTGGATTTGCGCTGCCCCGCATGCGCAGGAGGAGACTGTGCGGCCACAGTTCCTATTTAATTATGCTGCTGATGGTAAAATACTAAATATCTCTGCTTCTTTACATCCTACACTCACCAAATTTTCAGGGTAGGGAGGGGACCCCCCGAACTACCTCTATGCCAAATTGCAGCCCCCGAGATTCACTGGTTCCCAAGATGGGTTTCTCTAATCTATCTCCTGAACCAGCGGGGCTCGGGGGCTGCAATTTGGCATAGAGGTCGTTCGGGGGATCCTCTCCCTACCCTGAAAAT